>NC_079479.1:3058884-3361914 GCF_026230105.1 Diorhabda sublineata
TTTTTTTGATATTGTATCTACGAGGATCGTCCCAAAAGTACCGGGCCCAACAAAGAAAACACAAAAATTTTGGAAAAAAATATATTTATTTTTGAATGTACCTAACCTAACCATAAAACTACATATTTTGCCGCTAAAAAGTTCGTATGCTAACACATACGTGGCGCTACTAGTATTAAAATCTATATATTAATTTGAATTTGACATATCTATTTGTTTGCGAGTCGAATACTGATTCATACAAACCATAAACATCGACTATTACGTAGTATTTTAATGTCGACATCGCGAAAAACGGCCTAGACTCAAGACAATGCTATTGGGCTTCAAATTGCTTCCGTAACCACAATATTCTGCATATCTGTAGCCCAGCGACTTTTTCCTATTCTCGATAAAAAAATTGCAGCTCTTTTCTCTGTTTCGTTAACCTTGACACGTTTTGAGTAACAAAGACTAATTTTTTGGTACATTTTCTGACGAAATCGATTCCTATGTTGCGGTTTATCGATTATTTCAATGTCCTCTCTCATAAAATCGCGGAAAAAATCAATAAGGTTGAGCTCTGGCGCTCTGGTTGGTCAAGAAATAGATTCATCATTGAACATCTAATTCAGTAACCCACTGTAGTCACTTCCTTTATAATTAGCTATGATAGTAATCATCAATTTTTATATATTTTCGTTTTTGTAAAGTCTGAGGTAACTGAATTACTTTCTGACGTAAATTAATTTAGCTGACTAATTTCAATTTTAGTTTATTATACTAAAAAACGAACTGAACAGTTGATTTTATTAATTAAAAGAGAAATTTGCTTATCTATCACGCTACCTACTAGTAAACTGCATTATATAGAAATAATTTGATGAAAACAAAAAAAAAATCATTGTTCTCAATTATATTCAATTCACGCAAAAAAGAAGAAAGCCAGAATTCGATACGAAAGCCTATTGTATACGACAAAACGAAAACTGTGACTTGAAGAATGCTGTGGGTGTTGGCATTATTCGAAAAAAGTGCGTACAACTGCACCTGATAAAATAAAAATAATCTTTTACGAGTTACAATACAAAAATATGTAATAAGAGTGATATATAGTCTCCCTTCCTGTATTCTCAATGTTTTCTGACGCGTCATTTCCATAACGCCACCTCTTATTAAATGACTGAACCGTTTAACGGTTTCTTATATTCATATAAAATGTATTAGACTCTTCACACTCGCCCGGTAGAACATTCTTGTATGAAAAATAAATTATTAGAACGTAATAAACACCCCGATTTATATTTTTCTTCTACTTTTCTAATTTTTAATTGCATAGTATTATTTTAATTTTATGATTATTTTAATTTGTATAGTGCAATTTTTTCGACGCCCTAATGGTGGTAGTGTATAGCAAAGTTTATTGGTATGTTTATGATACAGACTGTTGAACGCCAATTCACATGGTATCTCCATCTCCTTTACTCCCAATGCCTGGTAAACATTGTGCGGGTGGCCGGCCTCAACGGTTGAAACGGTCCTCAGCCCGCCCTGATTTTGTTCAAAACAATTCAGATCGCCTTTACTTCGAGGCCATTCCATTCACCAACACAGGGTGTCACTAATTTTTTCTTGTTTTATAATAAATAAATCAATACGTATCGAGTACACACTCTAAATTAATAATATATTTTTTTAATATATTAATTAATCCAGCTCTGTATTGTCTGAAACGATGGTTATTTACCATTCTGGTGCTATAACCTACGCACTCTGCTTATTTACATTTCCGTCAGTCCGTAGTTTAGTCATCTTGTACGATGTTATCACGTACTGAGAAAAAGTAAAGAATTTTATACTGAGTGAATAAATAAAAACAATTACATTGAGTGCGTAAGAAATAAACAAAAAAAGAAAATTTATATAATAAAAACATCAAGTTAAAATAAGAACGAAATAGATCTATAGGAAACTGTTTTCTAACGACATTTATCTAATGAGTGATAGAGGGCACTGCTAATACATGACGAATCTATGATTTAATTTGTTAATTAGTTAATATATAATAAATATTCTCGATGATGTAATTAAGAATTAGAAAGACATTAACAATTTTTTTTGTGCAGAAGTATTACCGATAATCAACATGTGCGTATGCGTACTTAAGTGATTTCCGTCGAAAAACTATCGGTAATGTCGGTATCACTGTATGGGGTACAATTTCATTTGTTGCGGTTCGCAAAAAAAATACAGAGGAAGTAGCATATCAAATAACGCGTTAAAAACAGCTGTGATAATATTTAGCACCAATAATGTTACCATTATATGTCTGGAAACAATGTTGGTCTTGATGTTGTTTCTTCGAAATGAGGCTTCGAAACAGTGTTGCCAATGTATTGTTATATTCCTCATTATATTTAACAAATATTCAATTCTAATCCTCGGTAGAATTAAAGTCATGTATTGAATTTAAAGTTACTGAGATTAATAGAAACCATCTTTCTAAAATGAAGAAATTCTTGTATTTTGTAGACAATAAATATTCTCAGAATATGACAACCTTGTAGCTAATGTGGCGGATGTTGATTATTTTATATTGTACCAATTTTGCAATATGACCGAAATTAATTCGCAAGACCCCTTGAAATTTCAGTTCGATGACCTCTGACGTCATCATTTGGTAACCTTGTCTCTAGAATTCATAAGGCCAACATGGTTGCCAAAATTACGGACAATCGTTAGGCCGATCTTGAAAAATAAAGAATATAAAAATCATATTTTGTATTAAAATGCATAGTTACGTACATAAAAATGCATCTGTTTTAAATTTTTTTATTCCCAAAATTAGTTTTATAGCATTTACATATCTATAGTGAGTTTACAAGTTTAATCATTATTAAAATAACAAATTTCTTCTTTTCACTTTTACTGGTCTAGATCATATATAAGAAATGAACAATTTATAGGTTCCTAGAACGATTCGTAATCATTTTGATTCATCAAATTCTCAAGTTATTTAAATATTCATTAAGTCGCCATTCTAGTTTAACAAACATTCTTATTATATAAATGATATTAGGTAGTTTTAAACTACCTAAAAGTCGACTGGCAAGTATAAAACAGCACATAAAATAAATTTTCTTCATTATAATTCGAGACTCGGTTATAAATTTGGCAACGTCGGCTTTCGGTTAAATACTTCGCGTACCAATAGTACAACGTTGAAGGATATTTTACCAGACACCAATTTAGTAGGCTGTGCGTGAATGAATTTTGTTTCTTTCATTCTCGCCGCAGTCTTACTTCGCAGGACCGTAGTTGAACGATTTTCAACACGAATTACCGACTGATTATAGGTATATGCTTGGCATCAATAATTGGACGTCCGAAACTGGTATCCAATTTCAGAAATAAACATAGTTATTGGTGAATGCTTTGTCGGTCAATTTTTTTTTAATCGAGAGAAATGAATTCGGCAACAACGCTCGTATAAAAATACGGTTAACCTTTTAGTAAAAAGAGGTATTATATACCAAGGCTACGATAATTTTTAACATCTGCTCTCGCAACAATAATATACGTACAGAGGCAAAAACATTTTGTCAAAATGAAATATTCTTATTTATCGAGATTACGAAAATATCAATAACTATCTATGTAATAAATCGACTCAACACTTTTTCAATTGTTTATGTTCAAGAACTTCCAGGTTGCGCCATCTATGCACAAGTAATAAACATTGTAATTTTTTTTATTCAATTTATTATTTATAAAACTAATATAGCGATAAGAACCTTAATTGTATTGATTTACTAAATTTTTCTTTAAACCTCGCTTTTCTCAAGTTTGCATGTATGTCAATTTTTTAAAAAAGATCAGATACGATAAAATATTCCGAGTCTCGCTTACCACTAAAATTATTTATGTTCTGAATAGCTCAACAACTGTTGCTGATCATAGTATAAAAACCGTTAGAATCCCGTTTCAGATCTGGTTGCAATAAATAGCTGACATAATTTCTTAAATCTTCATAATTCTAATAGATAAACATGTATCGACATAACCCTCCTTGTCGATGAGTCTCACTAAATACGTCAGTTGCACCATTACTGTAAAAGGACCAACATTAAATTATCATCTGTCAAAGTTATTACCCATCTCAAAACTGTATTAATTTGGTCTCTCGATTATCAGAAAATAATTTCATGTGACTCATAATATCAAATCAACTACATTCATGTTTATTATAATTAGTTTTAAGCAAAATAAATCTATTTTCAAGGAAATTTTAAGCATTGGAACTGATTGTTTTTCGACAAACTCAATAAGTTCTTTTTATAAATATTGGCAAAGTTAAAATCATTCAAATACCAAAGATAAAATCAAAACTTTTAATGCGGACGTAATCAGCATTCCCAAGGTAACGTTAAAATAATGTCTAATTAAAGAATATTGAACCAAACGACATTTTCTGGTTCTTCTCAGCAGGACGATATAGTTCTTAGTTCTTGGATGAAATTGTTTAGTACAGGTTTCTAGTTAATGATAGCAGAGTGGACATCAATAGTAAATTATAATAAAAACTAATAAGGGCAAATGCGATTCCCTTTCGTATTTAAATAGACTATAAAAAGTGGCAGGATCACTGTACAAGAAAAGAAATAACACCAGTCTATAGTGCGGGGTAGTTATACCAAGAACGGTTACTGGAAACTGTTATTTTCTCATATATGTCAAATATAGAATAATTTTAATATCAATTTCTTATTACCGCATATCATTCATTAGTGCTTTTCCCTCAACTATTTTGAACGGCTAAATATTTATGAGTGTAATTTAGCATAATAATTGTGGAAAGTTGATTAGTTAATTGGTATTAATTAACTTATTGTTCAAGATAATTAAAATATAATTGATCAGTATCTTCGTGCAACTTACATACAAGTAGAAATGTTACAATTTCTTATTTATGTATGTTTATTAATTTAAATATTTTGATGTGAGAATGTAATGAATTCCATTTTATAACGTTTCGTTCCATCTCTACAAGTCTCTCGAATGCTTGGAAGAAGTAGAAGTTCGCTGAATGGAATGCGCCTTGGCGCTGCAACATTTCTCACGACCCAAACTGGGCATATTTTCAAGGTCTGCATCATGCGCCCATCCTCGTACATACAGGGTGAATCAATTTCTACAATCACCGAGTTCAATGAAACATATTCAATTACAATAATAAATTTAATATAGTTATTCCTTTATTATTTATACGAGGGAAAATTCATAATAATCTCACTTCTGTTGTATTACTGATTAGAACTTTTTTTGTTTCAGAATTTGTTTTTTCGAGGTATTGTCCTAGTATTATAGCATGTGCAAGCGTTGCATCTGCTTTGTGCGGAGTAGGATGGACCTACAAGAGCGGTCATACTCTAGAACAACTTTTGCAGAGATTAACCGCAATAACAAACATAGAAATGGTGAGTTTACACAACAACAAAATAAAATTATAAATTATAAAATTATAATTAAATTTCGATAAACAATTATTTATTATAATTATTCTATTGCAGGATTACGTGAAGGAATGCCTTAACAAAATAGATCAGATGATCAAAGATTCTTCTGCTCTGCCAGGCGAGGACTTCAAGTCTGTAAACGGTACAGCCAGACCGGGAGAATTTACACCACCGCCTTTGGAAAAAAACCAGGATCATAACACAGCTTTAACCCCTACAGATGTGCACGACATCCATTTTTGACACAAGAAATAGGAGTGCGCCAGTGATAATATTAGAATACCTAGAGCTTCCATAAACGTTTATAAAATTTAAATGTGTACCTTAAATAGAGACGTATTTTTTTAATAAATTTTCTGCGCGTTGTGAATCGGTTAGTATGTGTATATCGATAACACGATAATAGTGTTTATTGTTTTTGTTTAAATATTTGGTGTGGATGTAAGCGCTATAACAGAAAATAAATGTTGAAGTGGGAGAGAAGAATAAAATGAATGATGAAATGTCATGAAAAACTTCGGGGGAAGGCAATAAATTACGCTTTAAGTGAGAAACAGTAGTTGGATATTTTTTTTGTAAAATAAGTGCAGACTGGAAAACAATTTTTAGATATTAATAATATAACATTATAAGAGACCATCTTTAATATGAAACGGATATATAATAAATGTTAAATTTTGAAGCATCCATGAATAGTCTACTTATAAAACAAGGTAATATAGTTATATATATATAATAAACTACTATCTATTATTAGAAGCATTGGAATTAAATAAACGTTTTTAGTTTAAATTCAAGGTTTTGTTTTGTCTGTTATGTGAGTATGGAGAATTTATTTGCTACTAAAATGGTTTTTAGACTTCAAGTTAGTTAGGTTATTTATGCAACCCATACTAAATTCCCACAAAATACATTTGTCAAATATTAGTTTCTTTTTGTTGAATGAATTTTAATATTTCTTATAAGAACAATTTAGTTATAATAAATCGTTTCACATATTTTTGTAGAGTATTGATAAAAAAGTTATTATTATATACTGGTCAGAATGTGCAATAATTTTAGTTACCATCATTCATGGTAATATATCATTATTAGGTAGAAACAAAATTTTTTTACATATAAATTTTTTATCAATATATATATATATGATTTATTGAAGAATAATTATTTGAATTAATTTTTTCCTGTCTGGACTTATGAACACCTCGTACACAGGGGTGGTAATTATAAAAATCGAACCCCTTTATAGTCATTTGTACATACACGATTTTTGGTTCCTTAAACTGATTTTTCCACATCAGTTGAATAATAGTTTTTAAATTATTTACCTAAATATTTACATTGTAGCAGTTCAATCTGTTGCACAATTTTGAAAAATTACCATTTTTTTTATACCTATTTATATATAGACCTACAACATTTTCCCTTATTATGCAGCTGTGATATCAAAATTCAATCTCGACTTTATATTTTGGAATCTCAATCAGATCACATCAAAAAATACATTACCAGATAAAATTGTGCAACAGATCTTGACACAAAGACTGTACTATTACCAGGTGTAAGAACATAAAAAGGAAAATAATAGTTAATTTATCACCTGAATTGTAAACATCAAATTTAGTGATATCATTTTTTTTTTCAGTATTCAAAATTGATTTTTATTAGATGATATAAAAAGGTATGACTTATTTGTTGAAAAATAGATGTCATTAGAATTGTTATCTATAAAAACGACGAATTTGCAGATAAAAATATGTACACTGATAATTTTTAAGGAATCTTAAACATTTATAAACTTGATTTTATTCAAAACTAAAACAAATTCAATTCCTAACCTCAATTATGACATAAAGCTTATTAACACAGCTGGCAATAAAATTTGCAAATTTTTTATTAATTTAAAAGAAAGCTTTTAAAGTTCTTAATCATACTTAGTTTCTATTTATTTGAGTGGAAATGAGTACAAGTAGTATCTTCATAATCATTTTCAACCCCCTCATTTCTTCACTGACTTTAACCCTTGATTGATTGGGCCTGTGAAAAGCTACGGGTTCAAGAAGGATAAAAACTACAACAAGATCCATAACCTCAAAATGCAAAATTCAGATTAGTAGATTCTTTATTGAACTCTTTGAAATTTTATCGACAAGCTGTAGATTAATATTCTGATTAAATTAATTTCTATCAATCTTTTTTTTTATAGTTACCATTTTAAATAGATGACATATTTTCTAATTTATGATCTTTTGTTTAAACTATCAAAAAAGTAGCACTGAAAGGATGTTGTAAATAAACTGGTGTTTAGGTGCCTCATTCTTTACAATTCCAGTTACATATTCGTCGATTTTGTAATAGAATTAATCCTATTTTATGCACTTATACCTTTATATACGACTTAACTAACATAGATGAATTATTTGTACAAAATAGGTGTTTCAATTATTTTTACAATAAATAGGTTAAAGTATTTCTTTTTACAATGTAATTCTATCCACTATTATGTACTTTATCAAATTGACTCGTCCCGATAATTTGAGGGTTATTTTGTTTAATTTTATGTGATTTCTCTTGCAATGTATATGATTTAAAATAATAAGAAAATACTCTTGGCGGATGATGATGAATTCTGATAGCAGTGTGGTGTTTTCAACCCCACTGTACAAATTATTCTAGAAAGAATCAATTTTGAAATGTATTAATGTAGTTAGCTTACCACAATGAACAAAAATAGAACAGAAATAACTAAAATATTTTATCTTGTTAACACATTTTAAATACGAAATTACATTTCTTATTTTGATGTATCTTTAGTAACGAAATTTGATGAATATTTTACATCATTTGTCTAAGGGTTCTAAAAAAGTGATTTAAAAATTTATATAAGCATATATAAAAAAATGCAATGAATTAGATAAACAGAGCCATATTATTTAAGTACCTAATATGCTTAAGCATAGTTATATATTTTACTATGATACATTTGCTTATAATTAATGTAAATATTTGTATATATATCTAAAATCATCTTGTTCAACCACAAATCTCACTGCCAGTGTAGAATTTACATACCACTTTTTTTTGTTTAATATTTGCTCATTTTTGTATACAATAGTTCAAGTTTATATACCTCAGTTGCAGTTCCATTCAATCAACAGATCAATAGTTTTTATTGTACAGTTTCTTTCAAATGTGTAATAATCATATTATATATGCTTTTATTTGTAAATAATTATATATCTCTAAGAGAATTTTTATAATAAAAAAATATTTACAACAGTTCGCATTTTCATTTCACAAAGTTTGAATTGTTATAAATTTGTTTGTGTGTACTCAATTTTATATTCTATAAGACACATTTACACAACTAAAATATATAATGATAATTCCTACTGCTTCATGATACAATCTGAAGTGAAAAATGTACAAATAGAAGAAAACTGTGTAAACAAATGACGGTAAACGAAAACTAAAATAAAGAAATACATTTGGATGAGTCGAATAATCGAATTTCCCTTATAAACAAATCAACAAGTTTAATTTTAATTGGTATGGATAATGAGCGGTATAGTTAACGAATATACTAGTAACACTAAAAAAGAAGAAATATGATACTTCAACCGAAACGTCACATTAGCTACGTCAGTGATATGTAAACGTACTTCTCATATGAGGCCAACTAAAATATTTCAATATTATTTTTTTGAATAATAAGAATTAATATGTGCAACTAATTTTTTTACTTATCGGAATCCTCAACTCACTATATAAAAACAAGAGTTATGGGTAACTAATGTGAACCGACGAATTTGAAATTGAGGTTAAGTTTTAATGTTTTAGGTATGTTATTTAGTTATTTCAAAAGCCTAATAGGCACACGCGAAATGCGAATTTTAATATTGGGCCTAGACGGTGCAGGCAAGACGACGATATTATATCGATTACAAGTAGGAGAGGTAGTTACAACTATTCCAACGATAGGATTTAACGTTGAACAAGTGACTTATAAAAATCTCAAATTTCAAGTGTGGGATTTAGGAGGTCAAACTAGTATAAGGTACAGTTAATTATGCACATTATCATACAGAGGGAATAATTAATTAATAATATAATCAAATAAAAGAGTTTTTAATTTATATTTTAAATAATGGTAAAATTTTTATAGACCTTATTGGAGATGCTATTATAGTAATACGGATGCTATTATTTATGTGGTTGATTCCGCTGATAAGGAGAGGATAGGCATATCAAAAGACGAATTAGTTCCGATGTTAAGGGTAAGTTTCATTTTTTATATCAAAGGGCTTTTTTCATATCTTTCTGTGCATATTAAAATTATATCTAAATATAGGTAATTGGAAACGTTTTTTTTTCAAAGTTCACGTTTTTGACTACTTAATTATGAATCTTAACACAAATAACTGTTTTTTATCTGCCTAGTTAGATGTTAAGCTACTTATTTTTATATGGTTCACGGACATATTTGTTTTTTGTACCCCAGGATTTTTAAGTGAAAAAGGGATTTCATGTAAATGAAACAGATGAGTTATTATGGAGGCAAATCAAAACGTTTGACATATTTTTTGGTTTAGAGTATAAATTATTTTGAAAACATGGACTTTGTTTCCAATTACCCCAATCTATGTAATTTTTATAGAGGCAAATATCTTAAAAAACAAAACCTTGGATAAATAAACATTCAAAATTTCTTTTTAAACTTGGTATGTATGTATGGATTTGAAGTCTCATATACAATGTGATCCAAAGGATCTATTGTGTCCTCTCTTCTTGCTGGGATACTGGAAAATCCTGTGTTTACAGCTTATCCATTAATCCTACTTTATTAACTCTTTGTTTTTTCTTACCTTTAATTGACCCTTGCTTCAATTTCGCATATAAGATATGCTAATTTTAGTTTTGATTTTGAATGATTATGCTTGAATTTACTATTTTCATTTTGTATCTTCCATTTATTCAATTTCTCTTTACACATATTAGATAAAATGCAAATTGATATTTATTTCAAAACTTTATTAACTTATGGATGAATTTTATTGTAATTTGATAGGAGGAGGAATTATCAGATGCCATTTTAGTAGTCCTGGCTAACAAACAGGATATACCAGGTTGTATGTCACTAAAAGAAGTACATCAAGCTCTAGGACTTGAAGCTTTAAAAAATAGGACTTTCCAAATATTTAAAACATCGGCTACTAAAGGAGAAGGATTGGATATGGCGATGGAATGGCTGGCTAATGCTCTTAAAAACAGGAAATAACACTAAATAACCAGAGTATTCTAGTCTTAATCAAACACCGTATAACTGTATAAATTATTTTATAAAGTTTTTAAATTTTATTTAAGGAAGTCCCTACATAATGTCCCTTGAATGTAGCTAAAGAAACACTGATTTCGGAATGAAAACAAGTATTCATTTGAATCATGTTTCATAAAATATTTAAGGTCTTGTGAAATTACTTTCTAATCGATTCATATACGGTTCTTGGTAGAATTTGATATGAGGAAAAAGTGATTGTTTGAAAAAATTAGAGCTTTTGGAATTCTAGTAACTTGTTTGATGTATGCTTCAAACTCATACTAACTTTTGAGTACATTTATTAAAAAGTTGCAAACAGTCTGGCTCTGAAACGTGTATTATTTATTTCATATAAACATCCATTTTATTTCAAGGAAAGGGATTATGTAAGGATTTTTTTTAGCACTGTAGATATTGTTATTGTGAAAAAATAACTTTCATTTACCCTTAAGAAATGTTTCAGGTATCAAGTATGAATATACAGAATGTAAATATGAAGATACAGTTGATAAATGAACGTTTTTTAAACATTGTTTGAGCTCCCTTATGATTTACATATTTCCAGGTTTATTTTTTGAAATATTTCGATTCTCTTTTTACCTGAAACATTTTCCTTGCCGAATTTATGAACAGTATTCATCAAATCATTTACATACACTGCATTACAAAATTAAAGCATAATTATTTCACAATTTTTGTAAAACTGACGTTATTGGGTTGAAGAAAATAAACTATGGAGTGTATTAATAAAAATATAGGGTATATCGATAATTGATCATTCATTTAGGCTTCTAGGTGAAGGTAGTAAGCCTCTAATCCGACCACCCATATCATTCCAATAATCTTCAATGTGGTTAAGGTCATGAGATATAGTAGGTCAAATGTATCAAACGGATTGAATTACAACCAACTCTTCAAAACTAAAGTTACTTCAGATCATATTTCCTCTACTATACAGTTGCGTCAGGATGTTGATACATTTGCTTACAGGGTTTGTCATTAATACAACAAAATCTTGATTCATCACTGGATAAAATATTTCCTTGAGGTCCTTGTGCAAACTGAAGAGTAAAAAGGGAACCAGTAGTACAAATAAGGAATTTTGTCAATCTTTTTTGTAGGAATGGAACTTTATGATGCTTGTAATTACAAAAATTCATTTCTACGATTTTGTTCTGGTAGTTTTTGATCGTTGATATCTCGAGTGCTCTGGAAACAAAATCAGGGTTGAAGTGCCACTCAAATTGTTCCATGGGGGATATGTGAGCAGCACATTTTTTTACTGCAATTTTAATTTTAAGCTATTTTAACTCACAGAGTGTTGCCTCTACCAACTCACAACGGACAATTAAACACAGATTGCGTTTTGGAAGATTATTATCAACAATTGGGTTAAAAAACATAAACATAAAAATTTATTTATTATTGATAAATATGTGTGAATTTTGTGGCGTAGTGTATATTTAAAAAATGTTTTCGAAATCATTTTTGCTTGCATTCCATTTATTTTCATTTTGTGCGTTATAAACTTATTTTCGAAATAAATACTTTTGTACATTTCAATAAAAGGTAAATGTTCACCTTTTTTTTCATTCGAACCTTTCGCGGATTCCCATTTGGGCTCTTATCAACAGTTTGGTTAAAGACTTGAAAAGGATACGGATAATTAAATATTTTTTTTCTATGATAATATATTCCAATAAATAAACTCAAAACAAACAGTAAAATAATAATTATTTGGCACAATTTTCAATATTTAGTCACTTAAAGCTACATAAAATCCTGTTCAAAACAATTTTTTTTTTATTAAAATAACGTAAAACCAGATCTAATGAAAAGTGACTATGTAAAATTAAAATTCAACTAATCGTACAATCTAAATCTCCTTGTTTGGGTAAACCTTCTAATGTGACTGCCACGGCTCGCGTCATGTACGTCATAGTACCGTAACAACCGCTAGGGGCGCTGTCGTAAAAATGTTGACAGATATATGCAGCTCCACCGCATAACAAACCTCCGCTTTGAGACAGTTCCCGTAGTTCTTTCGGTTTGGCGCAACAAAGGGTAGCGTCACCCTCGCATTTCATCTAAAAACGTATGTTAAAACTGTACGTTATCATAAAAAAATAGAAAGAATAAAAAAACACAGAATAACTATTTACCAAATTTATTTCTAAATGGAACGATAAGTAAATTATAGATGAATAAAGAAAGTTGACTTGTTGTGTAGAACCCTGTGGTTTTCCCCCTCGATTTCCTCAAATGAAAACAAAACAACATGAAACAATAATTTCAGTATCTTTCAGATAGAGGTCATTATATAATTTTATATTTTTTTCTTTCAAATGTCAACTGTCATGATATGACATCGTTCCCTTGTTCAACCGACAAATTACCGTTGGGGTAATAGAAGCTCGACTTGAAAAGTATTATGAAGATTTTTTCAAAGAAAATCAACCATAATTGACTAGAATACGAAATTTAAACATGGATGTACAAGCACTGATGATCAAGACGTTCACAAATAAAGGTTACACCAGAAAATATAAAAAAATATGGACACCATTTTACATAAACATTTATGGAATAAAAAGTTTCTTTTAGTTTAGATACAATGTCTCACTATGAGACTACAAAAATAAACTTTTAGGCCATTTTTTGCGTTGATATGTTATTTAGATTCACCACTACAAATTATGAATCAAAACGATACCTGTATTAGTAGATTGAACCCAACAAAAACATTGGAAAACTCAATAATCTACTTGCAAGGTTATATTTTAGGAAACACAAAACAAATTGTTGATCAATTATTTATTAAAATGAAAAATATCAACATTATAGGACAAACTGAAGAAGAAGAAGAAGAACACAATTAAACCCTATACCGAAAGTTCTAATTGTTTCTACATCCACCGTATTCTTCAAATTTGGTACAAAGAGATCACCGGTTGTTTTTAGCCCCGAACATAAAGTCAGTCAAAGTGATAACAAACAAAATTTAGTTGAAAAACTTTTTGAGATTAGAAGATTTATTAATGTATGTTACTGTTTGATGCTTACTCGGGTCTCATAAAATACAGTCAAAGCTAGTACGGAACTGCATCGAATCTTTAAACTCAATGGGCCCGGCTACTCATGGGCTTTCCAAAAACCATCAGCTCATGGTCGTAAAGAAATGGGAAAACGAAGAGAAATCAGAATAAGACTCCAGGTATGAAACAATCAACAATATTTCTTTCTTATTCCACCAACTGGTATTAAAAGGCTCTTTCATCAACAAAAACGAATTTTTTACTGGACACTACCCAAAGAACATCGGAGAAACTCCCTACAACTCTTGCCCCTTCTATAAAAAACCGTCGAATACTTCCTTTGTGAGTGCGAGGCTAAACTACAGTATTTACAATCGAATTTTTTAAAACCAGAAGAGATAAGCTCATACCCCCTAGAGAGGTGCTCATTTTGCAAAGTGCTACCTGACTGGTAAACAGTCCGGGGTACACAATAGATCAATAAATTCACGACTTTACGCCCTAGCTCATCTAATTTCATGTTTAAATACTATACCTGGTCATCTAAAAATAATTCGTTGGCTATATGTACAAGATATTCCACTTGTATGATACCACCTAATGAAGGTACAATACTATATTCCGATACCAATGTTAAAACCATCGTAGCTTCCACTATTAATTGTCTATATTCGGGTTGGGGTATTGTATTTAATACAGTTTCTACCGCCAATGCGAATTTTAATTCCCCAGAGGTCATTTCTTGAGTCAAAGTTTGTGGTAGAACTTTACCCGCTATGTCCAATCCTTGACACTTGAAAATATAATTAGAAATTGTTAGTTTCGAAAGTATTCAACGATTATTGATACTCACTTTTTCCAATACAGACCAAACTCTCGAATAAAAATCTGTCGGGACTCTATTTAGGGCTCCGTCTAATCTTCTTCTTCTCAACCACTGTCCTTGACGGTCTGGTTCGATGTTATTATCATCTATTTCGTTTCCTAAACTGATATGACTTTTCTGAAACGTTGACATGGTTCAATTTCGTATATATATATACAGGGAGAGGTATAAATTACCTTACTTATACGACTAGATTTATTCGTAACTATCGAAAAGTTACCTCTGCCAACTGAAAACGTCGATGAAAAAATATTTATTATCAATTATTATTATGAAAATTTGTAACTTACCGCTACTTATTGCGAATTCTTTACCGCTTATAATGTGATGTAACAAATTTTTCATTTCGAACGGACTTAAATTTAATAAATGTTCCGATGCTTCGTCACCGTCGCAGATTAGTGTTCGAGAAAGTTCTGTCGCCATTACCTTCAAATAAATATACAGGTACATTTGTGAAATGGGATAAAAGTGATAACATAACCTTAAATATATGATTATATGATATATGAATTTTTTTTTCTACGTGAAATTTTCCCATTCCTCCAAAATACTTCTATTTATATAATTAATTTAATGCTTTAGAAACATTTGTTAGGATAATTCCAGAAAATACAGTAACCAAATAATCTTATAATAAAAGGCAAAGTTACATGAGAAAGAACAATAACTTATCCAGACTGTACACCATAAACAGAACATCAACTACTTGTTAAACTCATTCATTTTGATCTAGAACCCAATAAATTATACTAATAACCTTTTGAAACATCGATCATCTTCACAAAGTCCACCATAGCTTTTTCTGACTACAGAAATAGACCTCCCCAGGTACCTTAGTTTGTTTGCATCCAAATACAAAGCTGTAATCGAGTAGAACCTTGGCTAACATGTAGACATCTTCAGATGCATCTGCACAAGGTTTATCCACCATTGGTTTCTTTACCCGTCAAAGAAATATTGTCACAACAGGACTTCAACTACTTGTTAAACTCAGTAACTTTCATCCGGAAAATGGAATATGACAAATTACCTCGTAAATTTTCTTTTGAAACATTGATCATCTTCACCAAGTCGATTGTAGCCTCTTCTAACTACTGAAATAGACCTTCCCAGGTACTTGGATTGTCTTGTATCCAAATACAAAGCTGTAACGTCATCACAGTACCAAGTAGAACGTTGGTTAACTTAAGGTTTCTTTACTCGTGAAAGAAATGTTGCCACAACAACATCTAGATTGTTATGAATAAATGTCATGTTTAGAATAAGGTTCTTATTAATGCAGAAGTCATTTCCTCATCTCAAACTCTTACTTCGGAGCTTCAACATCAACAATCTATTTTATTTCTTTTGAAAACCAACCAGATATTTCACATTATTTATTAGCAGAATTCCAGGATTTTAGTTGGAATCAAGATTTACAATTTTCTTATCAACTGTTATCACATCTCCAGACTTTTATAATCGATGTAAACAACTTTGGTGAACTCCATTGTTGTTCGGTACTTTTATAGTCACTCCAAACAACTTTGGTCAACTCCTTTGTCCGTTAAATAGTTTTATAGCCAATTCAAGACCCTAGATTATTCTTGAAGTTCTTCGGGACATTTTCTGGATATTCAATGGCTATTTCATCTTACAGGAAAAGATTAAATTATACGGGAAAGAAAAATAAACTATCTAATCTTGGTATACAACCTCTTTTATTGAAAATTTGTTTAAACAGGTGTAAAAAACTCACCTGAATAATCAAACCGACTCTCAATCTGAGCATTTCCAGAAACAGTTGTGGTTCCGTTCTGATGAACATGGCCAAATAGGAGAGTAACTCTTGTGTCAACATAGCGGTACTGTCATCTTCACCGTAAGCCTCGTGAATTAAAAGTCTCAGATCGTTTTCGGGTAATGGGGCGGTAATAGTGTGTTCGTTATTCGGCGGCATACCTGCACAAACAAGTAAAATCGAATAATATACAAGAGACTTTATTTTTTTAATACTTACCAACGGTTATTTGCTTTTGTCTAACTAATAAATCGGTAACGGCTTTAGCGAGATCTTCTACACGTTTTCCCAACATACCGGCCGTATGTCGGACGAGACCCCACATCTTTTGATGACAGGCTTTCTCATATAATCCTTTCAATAGATCTTTTACGGTAACTACTCGACCGTATTCCAACATTCCTGTATTGTAATCGAGACCTTTGGTATCTACTAAATATTGTAGGATGTCACCTTGTTCGTCTAAGGAATCGGATTCCCTTAACATTGCGAACAACTCCTCCACCTGCATTTGAAAGTTTTAAAGGTTATGTCATATATACAAAATACTTTTGAATCACACTGTAAACGATTTGTGTGATAATTGACAAAATCAGTGGTTTTTTCAATTTTTTTTCACTTTAATTGGAAATTTATTGTTAAAATTAGTTCAAATTTCCTTTTTAGCCACTTATAAATGACACAGGGTGTTGAATTCACATTTTTCCTAAACCTTTTTTAATGTTAATATCAAATAAATACAAAAATTTGCCTCACACTGTACTGAAATTAATTATAATTTACCAAATAAATGATTTTCACAATTTTTTTTATAATAATTGAAAATTTATAGTTAAAATTGGTTCAAATTTCCTTTCAAGCCCTCTATAAACAATACAGGGTGTTGAAATCACACTTCCCCAAACAATGATATCGAATACATAAAAAATTCTGCCTCACACTGTAATCCAATTCGTTGATAATTGACAAAATCAATAGTTTTTACAATTTAGATCATCTTTAAATTTGTGGCCCCTATAAATAATACAGGGTTTGTTAAATTCATGATTTTCTTCTAAACTGGTCATAACTTTTCAAACTATTTCCAAAAAAAAATTAAAATTCAATATTTTGTGTACAAATAGTGAAGATAATTTCAAATTTATATTAAATACAGGATGTTTCAATAAAAAAAAACACATATAATTTAAAGCATGATTATATTATTACCTCAGTATCAGCATACTGGGTTTCCGATTGATGTCTGTGTCTGGTTATGCTAACAACCGGCGTTCTAGATTCGGTCTTCATTAATTTAGGATTCTTCTCTGGAGATGGCGTCCTTTTCATATCTTCTTTCGAATAATCAGCGACATCTATCGATATTTGTGGAAAATACAACGACGAACGTCTATCTAAGCTCACGTTTCCTTCCATACCTAAAGTTTCAGCTAAAAAAACGTTCAATAAATGCCATTAAGAAAATTTGTATTTCTATTACTCACAATCGACATTGATTGATCTAGTTTTTTTAACTGCCCCTCGGACAGACATTTTTCTCATCAGATGTTTATTCTTAGGACCGACTCTAGCAACTGGCAGAAGGGAATATCTGTGAGATAAACTTCTAACCGAATGCTCTTCCATATACTGTTGAACTTGAGGATTCAACTCTAAAAAATATTTTCCTTGGAACGAGCTAAATAATTACAAATGATGTTTCACTCACTATCTGGTAAACCATCTTCGTGGCATCCCAAAAAACTCAAATTCGTTATACAGCTAGTACTTAGAAAGTCTTTTAAATTACCCAATGTTACACGGGTACCATTTATGTAACCGGATTTTAATTTTTTCATTGTAGTTATCATGGCCAATGGTAATTTTCCATCCTCTAGAAGTTTTCGATATTTTCAATGATCAAAATATTTAAAAAAATGCCACCAGAAACATATATACAGAGTGTCCCACGACATGTGCTTTTTTTTGTAAAAAAAATTAATTTCTCAACTTATTTCAACAAGGTATGCTATAATAAATATTCTATATTGTACTGAATTATATATACATATATGTATATGTACTGTATTCGTTGTGGGTCATTATTTAAAACTTTAAAATATTTTTTTTACTGAAATTCGTACTGAAATAGAGTTTCAAAATCCACTACTTTAGAAAATAGATATACCTTTTAGTTTATGGTAATAACGAAATTAATAATGATAGAATTATGATTAATGTGTTTTTATTAATAATAATTGTGCTATTATACCTTAGAATGAAAAATGTTTACGAAAAACTATTGTGAGACATACTGTATACAATAATAACACAAGAATTTATTTTTTCCGCTAGAAACAAATCAGTTGAAAACATAAAATCATCATGCAGCTATTGTTAGTAGAGTTATCAAACAATGTTAAAGAAAAAAAATTGATGAAATTTGTTTAAACAAAAACTGTCATTAAAAATTGTCACTTGATGTGAAAATTATATTATTAATAGTACAAAGACTGCTATTAAATCAATTTTTAGTATTTTTATGTTATAAAATTCAATTGCGAGTCGTTCAATAATATATAATTAATATAATCTGATATTTTCAATATATTGTGTTCTATATTTATTTTTAACCCAATGTATTCAATATTATACAAATTGTTCTGCGAAACGTAAACTACTGATGCTAGATGTGACTTAAAATCCATCTAATCTACTAAAAGAGTTGTGGAACTCAATGTTTAAAGTGTAATTTAAAAAAAAAAACGCTACCTACAACTAACTTTGTACATTCTATAATTCTGCTATAAGTAACTGTTCACTATGAACCTTCACTGCCGACACAAACATTACTTAAAACTGTGCGATTAAAGTGAATTATATCAATTTCAATTCCAAACACATGTCGAAAATGAAACTACTAAAATTTTCTTTTCATAGAAACAAATGGAATGAAGATTCATAAACCGTTATATTATCCATTAGACGAATCATATTCCAAATGAAGTTTTTCTCTTCGTGACAGAAAATAAACACAATTATTGTGAAATCTCACTTAATAGAAAATTATATCTAAAGAACAATTATCATTAATTCAAATTGAGAGCACCACAATCAATACTCTTTATTTTTAAGCAAACACCCCGTATATTTGTATTCTCTAAATTATACCAGAGAAAAGTGGCTTTATATCTATCTAACTTATTAAAGAGATAATGTTCTTTAAAGATAAGGTTGTTGACTCAATTTTTTGAGCATAATTAAAAAAAACTAAGCCTGCAATAACCTGTTCATTATACCCTCGTTTTTCACTATGTTAAAGTTAAAACTATGTCCCGAAAGCGAATTATAATAATTAATTGAAAACACATTTACAAGATTAAATCACTGAACTTTAATTTTAGTAGTCTGTAAACAAATCAAAGGAAAAATCACAAACTGTTTTATCTAAAAACGAATTTTTACGAAATACAGCTTCACTCTTCGTGGTAGAAAAGAATTTTTTCACTTGCGACACATGATACAATTTATTAAAACTTAATCTTTTAAAAAATAAAACTTTAGTTATAAATAAAAACAACTTCAACTTTAATTCACCTAACTGGTATGGTGAAACGGACGAGGCCGTTGTTTATGTCAGTGCAGACGGAGCAAAGTGCGAGGGAGATAGAACATTGTAATATTAGAAGACTAGAAAAAGAGAGCCCACTAATCGTTAAAATCGATTTATATCAAAAGTATCGATATTTAGTTTGTTTTTCAACGATTGCGACGTTGTCACGTATTTAACTTTGTCGAGATATAAACAATTCATAACTAGTTTTTCATAACTTCCTGTTTTTCAATACAAAATTATATTCATATGTAAGAAAAGGTATTGTTAGTTACTTAAATTCAAAATAAAACCTAAATAATTGGAAAAGTTAGACGATAAACTTAAATTTTTTTAGAAAAATAAAAGTTAGCTTAATCTTATCGAAATTTATAATAAAATTTGCAAAAAAACTGATAAGTAGATAACGGTTTTTGAGATATTAAAAAAAAACTGATTAAACAACGTCATCTTCGAAAGGAGTAAAGGAAGTTTTGGATTAAGGTTAATTTGGTTAGAGATATTGCGAGTTGACAAGAGTTATTAAACAACCTGTATATTTTAATGTTGAAAAAATAATATAAAAATGTTTCAATACCACTCTTTTAATTATTACGCCATTGAGGCATTAAAATAAAAGAAATTTTGGTATAAAATGAAATTTAGCTCCATAAATATAATATTCGAAAGTCATAAAGATTAATATATTTGTATTTTTATCAATTTCTATCATTTTTGTCAAACAATCAAGTTTTTCTAACACCATATCCTTAAAGTCGATCAAGAATAATTTGTTGCACCACTAGGACCGGATTGTTCCTCTGCTCACTAAACTTTTTCTTTTTCTCTGCTGTTTTTGATAACTAGTACATTTTCAATTTCCTACGATTTTCTGCCCGTTTTTCTCACTTTTGGATCCAAATTCTAGACAAACTCATTTCCATCTTTTCCTAGTTCCACATAATTATATTTCACCATACGGTCTTTCGAAAAATACTGTTTTTACTAATCCGTGATCTGGTGATTAACCGTTATCATCAATTCTACACATTCTAATTGTTTAATCTCTTATTACTCCAAAAATTTTGCTGAGCTCATTCAAGTCTCATTGTTTCAAAGTCTAAGTAATGATAGGACCTAAAGTTTTATCAGAAGAAATTAGTACTGATTTCTATGATCTAGAAAAAAATTTTTTTTTATAAACAATTCCCTTGAAAACCGAATTCACCCCTACCTAATATGAACAAGGAAATCAATGTTAAAATTTGATAAATGCTAATTTGTCTTTACCTAAATGATTTTTGGTTATCACTACTGATATCGTAGGTCTTCCAAGCATATTCCTCCAGCTCATTGTTAAAAACGCTAAATGAGCTCTAACTTTATCGGCCAATAGAGCAATGTCATAGCTTGTATAATATTCTTCTGGATCGAAGTTCTAATCATGAAAAAAAATTTACAAAAATAAATCGGGAATAATTATAAGGAACTATTACAGTTTTTGTGGATAAGACCTAACTAATGAATTAAGTGCGCTATTAATTAAAATATTCAAATTCATGCAGACGCCATGGTTGTTAAACGAAACTGCGAATTGAATAACAAAATAAAAACATTCCTGTGTTAAAATAAATCTATCAACCTTTCAATATATATATGTACCTAAGTCGATGCTCCTACTAACCATTATGGTTAGCGGTCTTCCTAGTACATTCTGCCAGCTCGATTTTAAAAAATTTATTTCGCTTTTGCATACATCTATCATCAGTTCATAGTCTGTTGCAATATAATTTTGGGATATATCCAAGAACTAGATCACAATTAAATTGAAACAAAAAATAATAGAATTTTTTGTATCTTTATAAAAAGTAATAGAGTACAATAGTAAATGGAATACAGTTGGTATAATGAAATTTTTATCAACTCAAGCTGCCTTGAATTACAAAATAAACACCAGTACCTTGAAAAATTTAAATTTATTTAAAGTCCTACCAACCTCTAATATCCCAAAAAAATAACAGTTACTATCATTTGATTACCTTCCCAAATTAGCATCGAAGGAAATGAACTAGAAGACAATTAAAAAGTGCTTCAACTCATATACTAATAAAACAATATATAACTATTTATAAGAATTTGAAATCAGGATCACATGGCAGCAAAGCTTGAATACCATTGATACTTCCTTTCATTCTATACAGCACTCTTAACAAAGTAACTTCTTTGACGTTCCAAGACAAGATTTAACTGTTAAGAAGAATTGATCACTCAAGATTCACTCCCAGACTCATTCGTACTAGTCCCTCAAAGATTACAATTTCAGTTTGAGCCTAATTACAGAAACATTTTAAATGACTCGAAATAAATTTCCTTTGTACTTCAATTTCTTATAGTGAAACTTTACCATAAACATTGGAATAATTGTATAATCATAGTATGTTTATACTTATATTTTAATGATGATTTATCTTCATAACATTATTGTATTATTGTAAACTGATTTTATATGAAAACAGAGATAAATCATCATTAAAACATATAAAAATGGGTCTAAGTAGTAAAAAACTATACTAATATATTGTAAAAACAAATTCTATAGTAATTAAGTTATTGAACTATAAATATTTTTTCAATTCGTTGACTTTATAATTGTTTTTTCAATGAAAATGAAATTATACAAGAAATCTAATAGAAGCACCGGAAAGTATATAGTTGGGATAAAGATAAGTTTCCTAAGCCATACGTTAATTTCAAATTTACCGTTATGTTAATGTCATATTTTTGTCATAATAATTCTAGGGAAACTGGTTTTGTTACAGTCAGAAACATCGAACACGATTCCCTAAAAGTTCACTGATATCCTGATAATGTGCTGGAGATATTAAACAAAAGAAGCAGTGAATAAGCTATTAAAGGTTTAATAAAAATTACTGTATGAATTCAGTTTTACCATTATCCTAATGTTAATTAAAGATTTCAATAGATTATTAATGTAAACAATATTTTGAGGTTAAAAATAAATATTCGTTTTGTTTCACACATACCGTTCATCCACTTCCAGATTTTCCTGTATTAATATTTCTAAATATTCACTCTTCATCTCGAACAGTTTTTTATAACAAAATAAAGTTATATTACTCGAAAATATTTGAAAAAAAAAATCACAAAAACATCTACAAACATAAACTATTTGCCATATGGAATCACGTGGTTTTGAAATTATGACTTTGGGATAATAGATAATTTTTCAAATACAGAGTGATCATTTTCAAAAATTCCACTATCATTTTCTTAACAATAAATTAAAATTTTTCATTATTACATTTATAACGAATCTAGGAGTAGAATATCTCTATCAAGTTTCTTTAAATATATTTTAATGTTAGGAACATAAACGATAAGTATAATATGAAGTCAACGCGTCAAAATTTCGTCATTGATCAATGTACTGGTGTAAATTTCGCAATATAAACTTATTTTTTGGAAGGTTCGATCAGGGTTAAATTAATCCATTTGCCGTTTAGAGAATAACAAAGTAGAAATAAAAAAGTAGATAAATTAAGTTGGTACTAATTTGGGTTGTGACCGAGAGTTGAAAATCCAGTGGCGTGCCAAAATTTATACCAATTGTTGCTAAATAATATATTGATATAAGAAATTCTATTTTTCTCAGTGTAGTGATTTGTACTTGTTTTATTAGTGTAATTCTTTATACTATAAGCCAAAAAGTGGAATTTTATAGTTTAAATTTAATTTAATTCCCAGCTGTTACTAAAATTTAAATTTCCCACTAGTTTTTAACAAATAGGACATTATTAGTTGAGGTTTAAACTGTCAAAGGGCGCCAATTTTTTCAGATAAAATAACATTATAGTGAAAAATCTAGAATTTAAGTGATTTGTGGTTATTAATTATGAAAATTCTTAATTGAATTACATTTAGAAGAAAGTTTGCATCAGTATTTTCATAAACTTCCACTATAATTCAGTATTATAACCTTTAATAAGTAAAATATATGAATAAAATAAAAAAAAATGCACTATACTTCATTTTACTCACCTGAGGTGTGAAAGCAAAAATTTTATCACCCAAAGAATACAATTTGCTCGTCGAAAGTATGCCCACATCTCTAGATTTCCTACCAGACAGCCCAAGTTTTTTATTACGACCTAAAAGGTTCATCAAACTGACATATATATCGTGGGTTTCCCATACAGACTAATTTTTTCAACCAAACAAAAAAAATAGCATTATATAACGCACCTAGCATTTAGGGTCATGCCTACCCTGTCCGTTTTGTACTCATGGAATGTAAAGCGGGAAATCAGTAGTGAGTGAAACAAAAGACAAGAATAACTTTTGTATATTCATTTTTTTATATTATTAATAATTATTCGGGTGTTGTGTAATGGATAGAACTTAAATTTAGCTATATTTTGATTGAATTAATTCAGCACGACCCAAAAGCAAAAACTTTCAAAACGGCGCCTAACCTAAGGCAAATAAACTCAAAATATAAGTAGATTTATTCACTACACAATATAAAAGAGTTAAAATACAAAATTCATTTGTGTATGATGGTTCATTACTTACTGGTATCCCGGATCTAAGAGTACAAAATGGTCAGGGTCGGCATAACCCTAAATGATAGGTACCTTATTATTATTATTCCATTCAAGTTTCTCAAATCTTCATCAACAGTTGTTTGAAATAGAATATTCACCAATTAAATTGATCAATAAACATATTTTAATATAAATTTCATGTTCAGTTCAACAGTATAAGAATATTAAAATGATTATTAATGATAATAAAATAGTTTTGTTTACCTAAATATGTATAAAGATGAGAAAGAACTCTTGCCGGTTGAACTTCAATAGGAGCTACCTCGGCAATAGTTTGCACTTTAATATCATGCTCTGCCAATTTTTCTTTAATTTCGAAATCTTCTGCTAAAATTACCACTTGTACCACTACATCCGGTTTTTTTTCTGAACCTAATCGTCTATTAAGGGGATCTAGTTCACCGGGAGCCAAAAAACCCTAGGAAATTGAAAACATTGAATTGAACTCGATGCAAAGTAATTTTGAAAATTAGATTGATATTTGGAGTGCAACTGTACCCCAGAGAGAATATAAAGTTCTGATCATCCTAATAGATATTTTATTACAAGTACTTCTTGAATGGGCTATTTTAAGAAAAAGTTGCTGAAAAATTTGTTGAATTAAAATCAGTGTAGCAATCTGGGTATTAGGAAAATGTAAATATGTATTTACTAGTATTTAAACAATTATCAAATAGTACAAAAAGTTCATCAACTTACCTCCTGTAATAATTTTCCAACAATATACAGACTCTGCGCCCAACGAAATGGACAAAGACCCAAAGGAATCCGTTGTTGACTTCCAGGATTTTTATATTCAGCATTCACAAATTCTGAAGGCACCGAGTAAAGTTCTGGGACTAATTTCAATCCATCATCAGTACGAATCATAATCTATAATATAAAGTATCAAATAATTATATAATTATAATACAATTTTTTTCACCTCTTCCAATTGTTTTGTATAACTTTCAGCATTTTCTTTGTTTCCTCTAAATAAATTATCTAATATCATATAACAAAAAAATAGCGGCCATTCACATTCGATATTTTCAAACATTCTCAGTTCCCATGGTTCGTAATATAATCTGCTTGGATCCTGGAATAACAAATAATAAAGAAAATGGAAACTCTTAAAATCAAATTTACTTCTTTGGGAGTTCTGTAACCGTCTCTTAAAAATCTTCTAAAGCCGTACCGTCCTTGAAGTTTTTCAATAATAGATTGTCTACTATGGGAAATTAATGAGGGATCATCTATAGCAAAAGCTGGAAAGCTAATTACTGAAAGTAAACCACTATCAATTTCTTTTGAACTGGATTCTCTTGGTAACATTGACTACAACATTTTTAAAAACAAAATAAATGGAAATAAATCATTTTAAGTTAAGAATGTGTCATTACCTGTAACACAGCTTGACATTTTTGTGCCTCATCTGCTAAAACATGAATGACACTGTAAGGACCCCCCCTTGCTCCAAATAAATCAAGTTCATTCATTGCTTCTAAGGCAGCTTTTGCCATACCAATTGAGCTGGCATTTAATTCTGGTAAGCCATGGTTAGTCTTATCACCTCGTTCCCAAATGCCATAATCGGGAGTACAATAAGCACATTCAATGTAAAAAACTAAATTTTGTATAAAAGCTACTTCATCTAGATTAAATATTATTTGTAAACCAGATGCTGTCATTTGCGCAAGGAGTAGAAGATAGAGGGAAATTGAATCTATTTGTAAATGACCCCATTCATTATCACCTTAAAGAGAATTTTCGCACGTTCACTCTAAACAAATTAATATTAATTTTATTGGTTTCTTACCTACAACTATTTGTCCAGTAACAGATGAATATTTGGCATGTAGGGAATCTAAAGGATTTTGTGTTTGTTTAAATCTCTCAACTTTATCCTTCTGCTGCATCATACACATTAATAAACCTCTCATTAACTTTACACAAGACTGCTCCAATTCATAGGTTTTTGCTCTATCTTCATCTTGATCGGCAATTTTTTTATACGCCATCGATAGACCCCAAACCGAAAGTATACAGTAAACGTTGTCTCGAATCCAAGCGTGATTATTTTCTAAACTTGCTGGAAATAATCCCGTAACCGGGTTTTGATGCTCCATAATAACTTTATGTACGAGACGTTGATAATAGTCCAAACGGACTCCCGAATTACTCCGACTCCTCATTCTGATTAATTAAATAAATTTTACTCCAATTTTTTTAAATGTTATTTAAAAGACTAACCATAACAAACCAAGGTGATTTTAATGACATATTTGACAGAAGACTGACAGATTTTTTTATTAAACGAACAAAAATTACGAAAACCAAATATCAACACAATAAATAGAAGAGAAAAATATGTATAACAGATAAACTTTGTTTTAATATGATGAATGTAGATTACTAGGCTAATTTAATTTTATATAACGAAAATGTCTTACATAATATGTATGTTTGGTTGCATATAGTAAAGGTTCATTTTATATAATTATAGGAATCTATGGAATTTTCTTATTGGAAAACTAATGTTGATTTAAAAAATTGGTGAGTAGCAAAATTAATAATCAATTATTAAATTTTTTTATATATATATTCGTATCATATACTTTGTAACAATAATTTGACATAATAAAAATTGACATACTCACATAGTATTCTATTGTACACAGAATACTTATTTTTCAAATACATCCTTCGTTTTATTTACTATCGGCAACACTGTATTTTATTTATTTTTCTGTTATACCTTGCATTTTGGAATTATATTCATATTTGGTAATTAACGATATTTTACTTTTCGGACAACTAGGAGATATAAAAGCGAACGTGAATTAAGTAAACAGTAATTCAAAATTTGGTTACAACGTTTCTGGTTCTCCCCATCTACTGACGAAATGAAACTAACATTTAAAAGGAATAATTTCCCAGGAGAAATCACAACACAAACGGTATTCAGAGGTACATTTGTGGAAATAAGATATGAAGGTTAAACGATGTCTGTAATTTATTATTTAATAATAAAATAAAAACGGTTTTATGATTAGATACATATATAAATAGTAGTGATGTAGTATGTGATTATCAATGATTGTAATGAAATAAGACGGTAGTAAAAGCAACAATCGAATAAACATTGTTTAAATATTAATTATCTGCTTCATTTTAATCCATATAATTTGATGTCACATTATGTAGATTCAAACAGGCAGCGTCCAATTTTTGTTAGAGCCTTCTATTGATAGAATGTTGAGTAAAAATCTAGTTTTTGATTAAATTCATGTTTTTGTAGTATTTTTACTGATTGCTTCTCGTATCCTACCGATTCTACCACTTCAACTTGATTTATTTTGTTCGTTTTTGATCCTCTAATTTTGTTATGTAACATAACCTCTTCACTGGCTGATATGTGTTTGGAGTTTGTTCAATAATTATTTCAACTATTCCGATTCGAAGATACTGTTGAGTAAAGAAAATTAAAAATTATATCATACATTATTAGAGAATACCTATCATGTAGTTTCAGTATATTTCTATTTTTATTTTGAATACAACTTAATAAATATGTATATATGTGAATAATTTTTTGCGTCTTTTTCCTATATTTTAAAAAATCCTGATTGAGCTTTTGTTCGTTATATATATATATATATATATATATATATATATATATATATATATATATATATATGAAGGAGGATTTAAAATTCTTGGAAATCATCCATTTTTAATCAAACCACGAAAATTACTTATTCTCGCTGTTGCGATTCCATTATTTTAAAACATACTGAAACTCCATTTCTAAATCAAAATCGAACATCAAAAAGTGACGGACACTGTAAAAAAACAGACAAAAAAAACTTTTGGAAATGGTAGTTCTTTTTTCTTTTGATATTTCACTTTGTTAATTGTTCCTTTGTACTCGTATTTCACTTCACTTGCCACAGTCTGTTCATTAAAGTATGGCCCTTTCCATTTCACTGTTTCTTTCCCCTCTGGTAGTAGCAGCGGCTTATCAATAGATAAAGCAAGGGGAACGTTCTTACAAAAATACTGGATGAATATTCTGTTTTTTCGTTCTGTTTTAACAGTAATTTATTGAAAAAAATCTGCAAATTATACTGATGAATATTGGGGCAGAATTATTTT
Source organism: Diorhabda sublineata (assembly GCF_026230105.1). NCBI lineage: Eukaryota > Metazoa > Arthropoda > Insecta > Coleoptera > Chrysomelidae > Diorhabda > Diorhabda sublineata. The sequence goes on from NC_079479.1 coordinate 3,087,734, forward strand.
GAAATTTAGGGAATTTTTTCTAAATATCGACAGTATTATTAATAATTTCACTCAAACTAATTACAAAATTTAACTTTTTCCTCTAAAAACTTTAAAACCGGCTCTCTTAAGACATGGTTCAACATTTCGTCCTTTGAAAACCATCGTACATTACAGTATAGTTGTATATAAAGAACTTTTGAACGTAATCATTGTTTCCCATTTTATTTCATGGTGTTTTCCTTGTGTTGTAGTTTCCAGACCAAAGAATTGTAATCAAATTTTCTTTACTGTCCAATTTATATCATGTTCTCATTAAGACGTAAGGTTTAGAACTAGGACCACTCTGAATTGCCACGAAACTAGAGGAGGAACATCGGTTGGTGATGAGCTACGAGTTGGTAGGCGTTTGATCGAAGAAGAATCAAGATTTGTCGTAAAAGCGATTGAGGCAACTCTTGTTGTTGGATTCAACTTTAGAAATGTTAAATAATACTGGACATAAGAGCCGCGTTTTTACCCTTTTTTAACTGAAAACTTTTTAGAATCCCTTCAAATGGTTCATTATTATGCTAAAATTTAATGCCTTCGAATGATGCTTCAAAAATTGTGAAGAATATGTCTGCTCAACATTTCGGAACGGTTAATTTTCTAATTACTTCAAATAACACAAATTTTCACAGATACGCCACTGTATCGAAATTTTAAAGCTTTCCGCTACCACTAATTACAGATTTTAATCTAAGAATTTCTCGGACGTAACCTCTTTCGTATTTTCCAGTTTTTCAGTTATACACGAAAGCAGAATATTCTTCCTTATCGCGTCTTTTCCTAGTAATACCGAAGCTGAGGGTCTTTACACCACTTTCAATATAATTATGCCAATTATTATTATTGCTGCTGGGGATATAAAATGTTTTCGAATTTCAAGGAGACTTCAGTTGGGTTGAAAGATTCTCGCTTTTGGTGATTACGACCTTCGAGGTGATTTGAAAGATAAAGAAAATAATGTAAGAATTTTATTGTTTCCTATTTACCATAGTAGCAATTTGAAAAAATGGTTTAAAATATCGATTAAATAATTTTTTAACGTGCTACGATCAATAACCTCCCACATCAGTAAATTTCCCTCCAAGTTTTTTCTTTGGGGATATTTGAAACAAAACGTTCATCAGCATGGTTTCAGATCATTTATTTTTGAGTATTTGAGTAAGCACAGCTGGAAATACTTCTCAAACAGATCAAAAGGAACTGTAGAAGTAGGTTTAACATCCTAAGAAGCTTATATTTTCTTTAGGATAAAATTTAGCTGAGTAGTATATATTTGGAAGCATTCCGGACAAACCTAGTGGATATTGCGAACTTAATAAGCTTCCTTACTGGTTAATAAGACAATATCTTATCTTCCAGGATATCTACAAGCTCTCTTGATGTAGTTTATACAGTTATAACCAAGAGAAAAGCATTATTTTCTTATATATAGCAGATAACAACCTTTCCTAATCATACTGATAAACTGGAGGCGACAAACTTTCTAGGTCTCAAAAACAACTGTTTTCTGTAGGAGTGATTGGTAGTAAAGACTCTGAAGATCCTGTTAGTAAAAGAAGTATCAAAATCAAGCCTCCCAACCGAAAGGATCAAATTACAACAGTTCTATTCGTCACAGCAAAAACTCTGGATCAATCGAGATGAAATCTTTTATCTATTCGAAGTTTACGCATCGGACACAGTGATGTTGATTCAAGATCCGTCTGGTTTATGCCTATGCAACAGCATCTTGTTCTTCAAATACCAGTAGTACTCATTCAAAAGTAGATATTTTGGAGTTTCAATCAACCTAGAAATTCATAGATGTTGCCGGCTTAAAATATTTTCAAAAAGATACTGTATGATTCTTTTTTCGACGAATTGATGCGTACGTAATCAATCCGAATAATTTGTCTTAACCGATACGAAGTAAACGAGGAATTTCCGCAAAGATCAATCAATCGAAAATCAGCGGCCCGCCATTCATCGCTGATATTTGTAGCTTTAAATAAATGTTTATTTAAGTAAATGGGATTGGTCGGGTGCTTTCGACTTCATTACCGTGTTTAAATATTGAGGAAGAGGTACGCGTACATTTCTTTCTGTTTGAGGTTGATATCAAAATGCAAACCATTTGCTCGGTAGGTTGACTGTTTATATGATTTGACGATAGATATAAAACTTGATTGAATATTGATCATCCACTGTATTATACATATATTAATTAATATATATTTTTAATGTTATCATTGGCTATTAACTTGGATTAAATTCATCTAGAATAATATATTGTAATATTGTTAATTAATTTCTTCTTCTGTCATTTAAGTAAACCTAACCTCAATTCATTTGAATGCACAAATAAACAACATACAATGAATTTTTGAAACAATTTCAAATTGATATAACTTCTATTACAAAACTTATTTGAAATTTGTTTCAATTTTATACTAGCTAGTTCTAAATTCAATCACCAGGCGCTGGCATTTACTTAGAAGTTTCCTCATGGAAATATGAAAGGAGGCAACAAGCACTTGAGAACCGTAGAGGGGTCTAAAGTATGGTTAACTTATGGTAAGGTATAACATAACCTATTAGTCTTGTTCGTATAGATCATATCTTATATACAAGACATTTTTGAATCAGTTTAAAATAAAGAAATGTTCTGTGTTCAGTTTTAGTGTATAGTGCAATAATAAATAAAACTTTTTCTCTTGTAACATTTCATTGGTAAGTAAACAATGACACTAACAAGAAATAATGAACAGAAAAGAAGATAATCAGAACAATAATGGGCCCGGTAAACATTTGTGCAAAGGGAATACAGGAGCCGTTGAACCTTAACGTTGTTGAGTGCCCAGCGATCGCCCATGTGCATGACGAGCGGCTTTTACGTCATTAATCCATAGCGGAAGCAATCGTACCAAGAGATGAATGGTATCTAAGCTCTAATTAGGTTTTACGAGGAAGGGAGCATGTCAAATCCTCCACTACCCCCAAAGCATCGCTTTCTACCGATGTCGAAGCTCTAACCGATGCTTTGGACAAGGTCCGGCTCAAACACTGCAACATCAAGAAGTTTTGATAAAGTTTTACGCCCCAAAAACAACAATTTAGCTTCAAATGCCAAAAAAGAGGATCTAGAAGGCATTTATTCGACTCATATGTCCCCACTACGTAGTCCGTTTTCTGCCAATAGTCTTATTAAAATACTTTAAGGTTCGGTGGTCGTATCTTCGGTCATCTTCGATATAAATTCAATGTCACATGGATACCAATTATTCGAAACAACAAAGATGTGGTACTTATATCTTAGCCGGTCAATTTTATCCTATAAATGCTCTTAATTCGTACTGTAAGTACGCATTAGTACGCCAAAGATAAAATTTATGAAATACGAGCAGGTACTGCCTACTATTATCTGATAATATATACCAATTCCACACGATTATCTCCATTGGTGGAACAATTTATAATTTTTTTTTTAATTCCTACGCATTTTTATTAAATTAATAAATAAAATCAAAAAGGGGGGTCAAACTTAATAGCCACTGTACGGTGATACATCAATTTTATGCCAGATATAACCTGGTAGTAATTAGAACTTAAAAGTTATCCTCAGTGGTTGGTACCTCCCCGAATAAATTACGTCATCAATTTTATTTATACTAGCTACATTTAAGACTTTATCGGTGTAATAGAAATGACGTATGTCTAGAGAATCTTTGTGTAACTGTTATTTATCTACCGTTTGAATAACGGTCGTATCTCTATAAACTGTCAAATCATGGAAATCATAGTACTAAAGATTAATTTTGTTGTTCTATGAATCGAATAGATAATATAACAATTATTGAGAAATATGTAGTACTCCTATATGAACAGTTCCGACTAAGGAAGAAAAATTTATGACGCTCTCTCTATCCACCGAAGTTCCAATTCGATTCTGCGCATTCTCAAGCATGCGCAACCTGAACGAGGTATCTGGAACTAGAGAGAAAATAGTATACTGTCAGCACTTTAATAGTGGGACATTCCTTCCCATTTAAAGTGGCAATATAGAAGTTTTTTTCCCATCAACAATTGTGAGGTTAAAATGTATATCGTATCATAGAGAAACTGTATTAAAGATACTGGTTTTGGATGATAATACGCATGCGCAAGAATGTATCACATCATTTACAGCGTTCCTCTTGCATACAATCTCAGATAATTTGAACTTATTCGAGTGTATCTCATTTAATTCTACGTGAAATTTAATTTTACTCAATTCATCTGATATTTACGTCCCCACTTATCGATTCAGCACCAACCTTTGTTTTACTGAAATAACTCAGATCAGCTTATTTATTTTTATTATTATTAGAATATAATGAGCTGGACGAATGTCTTACTTTTTCATCCCATTTGTCCCAATACATCACGTTGCCAAATTACGGAAAGCAACCCGTTTCTTGAGGATTTTAATTACCAATGATTTATCCCAAAATGGGGTTTTCTGGAATCGAATCCATATAACAAATTTATTTTTAGGTATCTTTTAAGTATACTGCTAAAGTCCCAATTAATATGTTTCATGAATAAAACCAGCTAATCTATAAACATATTTTGTACTTTGTACCATGTAAGTGGCAACACTGCCACGCCATTTTTTTTATAAAAACTTTTGTTTAGGTGATGTGTTGTGCTTTTATTTCCGTATGTTTGTTTTATTAGTAATATTTGTGAAAAATACGGTCACTCACACGCCGTTTCCAATATGTTTACGATGCACAGGTAAGTTTAATTATCAATTACTTTCTTAAGAGTTGATGTAGCCGTTATTTGCAAATACATTTTTCGTTTAGCTCGTTCAATTAATAAAAGATTCAGTATTTAAACATGTGCATTCGTATCTGGTTTTGATTCATTTTGAAGCTGCAAATTTTGAAGATATATAATTGTGAATAGAGACTATTTAAATTAAAATAAAAGATTAGTTATATTATACATTGAAACAATGGTGAAGTTGGACATCAATATAGTGTGTATAATCATTTAGTGCTGATTGTATTGTTTACAAGTCTTTCCATTGAGTGTTAAGTTTATTTTATAATGTTTTTCTTCTATAGCGCATGTGTACAAAGTTAAACATAACCTCAATCTATTTCGTATGATTCATGATAATGTGATGTATTATTTACTTGATATTAAACAGTTTGGTAATACTTCATTTTATAGAAAATGCATGGTAACGTTAGGAAATGATAGTTGTGGCATAATAGTTTTTACTTACTATACGAAAATAAGTTATTAATAGAATATGAATATTCATTGTCAACAAAAAATATAAATATACGGGGTGTAATTGTGTAGTTATTCATTAATATATATATATAACAAACTTCATTCAAAATAGTTATATTTTTATACAGTCTAAAAAAGGTTGTTCACTTTATAAAATTCTAACAAACAAATTATTAGACGAAACGGACTCAAAATTTGACGGCTGTTGTATGAAAATATCAAAATTGATGTAGTCACCACTATTCCTCGGATAGGGTTGTGTTTACTATACGAGAAAAGCTCATAATGTACTTTTTTTAGGCCTTTCTAGAAAGTAAAATCACTAGAAAATAGGTCGGGTGTGAAAGTAATCTGCGGTAAAAATGAAAACCAAATACGAGGGTGGTTCAAATATAAACCGAAATTTTGATATAAGAAATTGTCTTATGAAATTACAGACCTGACAATTTTAACAGTATTTCTAGATAGTTTTAGTCATACTTTATACACTTTTGTCAGCTCTCCGGAAGCTTTCGTCTACTCCATAGACGTGCATTTACTCTTTGGAATATAGTGGTGTACCCAAGTCTCGACTGTGGTGAATCTTTGGTGCAATAAATTCTACCCTTCCTTGAATTTCTTCTCAGAATTCAAAAGTCTTGGCACCCAAATTGTCTGAAATTTTGAAGTAACTGAGTCGTTCCTGAATTCTTCGTTCTTTTACCTTTCGAAAGGTCTATATTTTGGATTAGAAAGTTTTTTTCTTAAAGTGTACTTTCTAAATAGTTGGTTAGGTAGTAGTTTTTATTTTTATGAGATTCTGAAGAACCTGATGAGTATCTTATGAAATATTTATGAAGTTTATTGTATTCTCAATGATCTTCCACAAGTATATGAAGATTCAAGTCGGCCCAATGTTATTAGTTGGTTAGAAATCTTGTTCAAAAATTTGTTTACAAAGAGTAATAGGTAAATACATGAAAGGTACGTATGGAGAGTGTGAAAACAAACTATTATTCAAATCTTTTTTGTAGTAAGAGTTGGTTTAATAGTATAAAGCGCTCTAAAAGTGAAAATGAGTCAGTTTATGATAAGAAACGATATACCAAACTTATTTCACACATAATTCACAACCGCTTACTCAGCAGATTAAGCACCATGTGATTTTCGCAAAATAAAACTAAAAGAGAAACGTATAGACAAGTAGTTTCTTAGTAATTTTAAATCTTCAATTCCAATTACTTCTTTCCTTGGAGTCTTGGAGAGGCACTAATCCCCGAATTGTCTTTGACCGAAAACGGTACAACGAACACTGGTACATCCTTCACAATCATGGCTATAAGTACAAGAAAAAGCGAGGTTATGCTGTCCAGGATGTTCTCTACGCTTCGTGATTGACCGGTCTTCTTGAAAACGAGCCATAAAACTACTTTCTGGTACCAAATTCGACACCCAAAACAATGGTTTATAAATATAAACAGTTTTCTCCATTTTCCAAACATAAATAAAGTTGTTTTGCAAGCACCCCTGTAACTATCGATTCAGATCATTGGGAGCGATATTTTGAGGGTTCATAACCTAAGTTTGTAATTGTGACGTCATCTCTATGTCAATGTGGTTACTTATTTATTGATTTTTAATCAATTCTCAAGTGATACTAGTTATTAATTATTAATTTCAGTTGAATTGGTTTATTTTTAATACTAAAAAATAAAACAACGTCTATGAATTATCGGACTCCACTCTGGTTTATAGTTAGTTACGTTAAGTTAGGTTAGGTTTCATAAATGTGAGGGATATTGATATGTTTTAGTTAGAGATATTTTTACTATTGAATTTACGAACATACTATGATTGAACGTAATCAACTATAATTAATATTACAATAATATCCCTTGGCGTATTGTAATATCACAATATATTCCATTATCTATAACTAGATAGATAATTTTCCTCGAGATCCAATTAGATTCTAACTTACGCAATTAGTTTGTTGAGAACATATTATTTTTTTTTTTCATTTGTATGTTTGTAAATTTAATTATAATACAGCGAGTATAAACTCAGCCCGCGATTCCCGAAGTGGTCTAGGTGGATTCACCGAGCACAGTATCTTCGCTTCAACGTCTGAAAGCAACGATGATGGCATTTTACAATATCTGATTACTTATAGCAAAATCTGGAAAACCGCACACCATTAGAAAACAGTTAATTTTACCTGCTGTTGAAGACGTTGTAAAAACTGTTCTGAAAGAATCTTCATTTGATAAACTCAAAAGAATTCCTTTGAGTAACAACATCGTACAAAGACGTATTGATAAAATGAGCTCTGATTAGCATGGTGGTAACTGCAATTCACTGTATTATCTAGCAACAACATCTAGTAGCGAAAAATTTGAGTGATTAACGCAGTTTACAAAATCAGAAGCCACGATGAAGACTTCCAACGATTGCTGATGCCGTTGGTTATCGAAACGTGCATGTTTATAAAGAGTTTATTTACGTATTCAGTTTTAGAGTGTCTGGAAAGTAAAGATCCTGATTTAAAATAAAACTTGATCAATTTTAAAGCATTTTAAATTTAATGACCACAACTATTTCAGCTCTTTTTTGGTAAATTGAAATTTTTGAAGGAGAATATTGGTCGACGCCGTGGAATTTTCACAGTTTTCAATTCAAATTTCAAATCCATTTGATGTAATGGAAGTGGAGAATGTGCTATTGAAAGAGGAGCTTAGCACTAATGAGGAAGCTGAAAGTGAAATTTAAAAGAGGGTATCCTAAATTTTGGTACAAATACCCAAAAAATGTCCTGCGATGTGGATAATTGTGTTTACCTCGTCATAAAGTATCAAAGAAAGGTTTAGGATCGTTACTAACTTATTAACAATAGAAAAGAGCAGATTGAACATCATTGAACGGGAAGATTTGCGGTTATTCCTAACCAAATATTGATAATTTGTTGTCCACAGGATCCTTCAGAATTTTGAAAGTGTCTAAGAAATAAAAAAGTCTTGGAAACAATGATTCAAACTAATTTTTCTTCTAAATTAATTTGAATGACTTGTATCTTTGAAAAAAAAAGAGGTAATTGGTAAACAAAGTGAGCGATTTTGAAACAAATTGTATGCATAGTAACGTATTAATAAATATATTTCCGGTGGCAGGTGACAACGAGTTTTCAAAAGATCTATGTGTGTGGTCGTAGAAAGTGCATAAGTTAAGACAGCAAGACGCCGAACGTCGTAACCAAAACGCGACGTCGAAATCGTTTACTCGCTAAACTTAGCATGAAGACCCACAAACTTTTTTCCAGCGTCGTCTCATTTAGATACAAACTTTTGCGATACTGATTCGATTCAATATTTACACATGTTGAAAAAGATCTTTCAAACATAGTGTTGTGCAGATAGAAAAAATAAGATGAAGATACAGAACGTTGGACAAACATGGAATAAATAAATGCAAAAGGACACATCGACACACTGGAAGGCATAGGTGGTTTAGCAAAGGTTTATTCTTCTCTGTCAGTTGAAATAAATAATTCTAGACACAGTTAAGGAAGTATGTGACATTACCAGAGCTGGTGACAATAAAAAAGTAACTAGATGGTGGAAAAAAAAACAAAAACGGGCTTAAAACATAGTAATCGCAGCGATACGAAGATAGTGAAGACAGTGAAGAAAATCACAAACTCTTCAAAGTTCTAAATTTGTTGATGAATAGTTTTGTGAAGGAAAAAACATGTTTTTCTTCGTAATACCGTTCAATAGGTTTTGCCTAATAAAAAATATTGAATTTCTTTGCCCTAACGTTCCGTTTATGATGTTTCTCATTCTGAATCCAGTCTCAACATGTGTGTTCCAAGTTACTACTCACATATTATCTAATAAATCTTTATGGAATGTTAATAAAACGGAACATTATGAATACAAAATTTAAATGCTATTTCTGTATAGGTTAGGTTCATAAATTTTTCTTCTAAATTGTTCCAATTTCGTATGATGTTGGCATCAGTAGGTAAAACACACATATTTACATAATATAAATTGAAAAACATTGAAAAAAAGTATGGTAGAATGAGAGGGATTCAGATACCAATGAAGTGTCTAAAACCAATTCGTAAAGATAGTTGAATACGCCATCCATGATTCAACAGGAAACCTACCAGATCACCAGGAAAGCCTTCGTTCTCATTTGGTAGGAAATGCTGTATATTCCAGCTAAAACAACCTCGAAGCTAACGTGCAGTTATCTGAAGAACAAAAGATTTAGGATCAAGCTCAATATCCGAACTATATACGATAGTTCAATCTATCATAACCTGGAGCACCTGGTCGACTAAGCCTTTAGCCCTTAGTCCAAGCTCCACGATGATCTGTTTAGTGATTTTTAGGCAACAAACCTGAAATGGAGTTTCAAAAGAAGGTGCAGCAAATAAAACTCTTTTTGAAGCATTGATGGATGATATTTGGTTTTATCATGTCAGAAAGATATTAATAACAAAAACTTTTATCAGTTCCCCTGACACAAAAATGTTAAGTTACTGATTTTTTAAACGAATCAACTTTCCAACATGGATGATACAGCTAAAGTTTTAGAAAATTGTGGAGTACGGCACAAAATGGTGCGAAAAATCATTCTAAATTACCAAGGTCATATCCCCGACTAGGAAAATGAAAGACACATATACCTCTTGTGAATACTCTGCCAAGAGTGATTGGAAAAAGTTGCAATTCGAATAGAACATCAGCCTGATTCAAAAGTAATCGTCTTTTGTCACAACAAGACCCAGTAGACTCTTCGAGAGTTGGACTAGAAGAAAATTCAGAAGCTGTGAACTACAACGTTGGAAGATTCGAGAAAAGGAAGACGTATCTCGATGAGGAAGCTGGAAGATTACATCATGATAAACTGATTAACAATAACGATTATGAAAATAAAGAAACACGACTAACCATCGATTATCTCTATAAATTGGATCTATTTCTAGAAACTGCGGAAAATAACAACGAGAACATTGAAACAGAAGAAAAATGATTGAAGTGTGTAGGACTTTTACGAAGAAAAGAAGATGAGAGCTAAATAACATTGAAACGAAGGAATTAGAAAGTGAGAGAACAAAAAAGATAACTGACGATTCTATTGGAAGTAACGAAGGGAGTTTTTCCCAAAATGAAAGAAATTCTGAAGCGCATTTTGATTAAAAGCCGTGAATTACAGCCTTGGAAGATTCGAGAAGAAGAAGACGTACCTCGATGAGGAAGCTGGAAGATTACATCATGATAAACTGATTAACAGAAACGACTATGAAAATAAAGAAACACACGACTGACCATCGATTCATAGATTAGCAGGATGTAGTAGGAGTAGCTCTATAAATTGGATAAATTGCTCAATAAATTGATAGCTCAACAACATTGGAACAAAGGAATTAGTAACGAAGGAAGTTTTTCCCGAAATGGAAGAAATTTTAAAGCACATTCTGATTGAATCAAATCAATATATTATGTAATTATTTTGTTAGTTTTGTTTATGTGATAGTGAACACACTATTTATACTACAACTACACCAACACTCACAATTACAATGTCTGACGCGACCGTGAAAGGTAAACAGTTTAATTTAGTCTCTGAAGACGATAACTTGGTTATCGAAACGCGCGTTGTTGTGTGTTGGTGTAGTGGTAGTTTACACAGTGTGTTCATTATGAATATCACTAAAATTAGAAAAGGAGATTCCGCATTGTGAACAGGACGTTGATAGTAATAACTCATACAGTGTGTTCATTATAGTTTTATTCATTTATATCAGAAATTTCACGTTCAAATGAAATTCTTTGAAAAGGAAAGGAAAGGAAAAGAAATAAAAATTCGGAATATAGACGGAGGTTATTAGTTACCGGTCCATTTACGTTGATCTTTCTTATTCTTTTCGGTTTACATTGTGTATTTAACCAACTGCTAAATCTAGACTTTTCTTTTAACCGAACGTTATTCCCGTAAAAAGTTAGTGCTTTAGTCAGCATATAAATTTATAGTCTTAGTGGGAATTTATGTTAATGGAATGTGGTTTTGGGCTACTGAAAAACAAAACCACTGTTTTAATGGACAATAAGATCGTCCTTTGGACCAGACGACTTCTTATAAATGTTCCAACTTTTACCGGCAAGTAAGTTATAATTTATAATACGTCATCAGCAATGAAATCAAACTTGCAGGTTATTCTTCTTTTTTTACCGACACCCGCCTGGTCTGTTTCGAACATCGACTACTTATACGAGGATTAACAAAACATATAATACGTTTATTCGGTTAAAGATTGATGTTTTTAACAAATTTTCAATTATTGTTACTAAAAAAAAAAAAAAGATTCTTGGGTAGAATACCAACTCTAACCCATAGTTTCTTAGTAATAGGCAACTAGTAATACTTTTGTGTAAAGGGGAGTAAAGAATTGTCGATATCTGAAGGAAATAAATGGAAAAACAGCAGCAAAGAAGGTCTATGAAGAAAGGGAAGAGGGATTGGACACCATAGAAGAATTTGGTTAGATGTGAAGACTTTCTTCTTCTTTTTTTGTAAAACATTTTCTTTCATTTCTTTTCTGGCCCCTTCCTGTGTTACTTGTACAAGTTTTCTTTTCCTTTTCTCTTATATCTTTTTGCTTATGTAAATATTGGTTCCTTTTCTATAACTACCTCATGTCTCATCCTGTCCATCTTCGTTTTACCTTCGTCTATTTCTTTTTTCCCAAAAATTGTTTTATTTAGAGCATAGTTTATTTAATTTGCTGACTCCCAGGTATTCAAAAGAGGCCACTATCTATTCTGTGTCTTTACTTTAATAGATTTCGTCAATGTTTATTTTCTCATTTTTATTATTATCATTTGTCTTCACTTCCATTCTATAGAGGATAAAAGTTAAAAACAAGGTCAGGAATCGTGCGAAATGAAACGATAAAGAAGGCCAAGCTTTTCTTTAGCCCAGGGGTGCTCAAACTTGAACTGCTGGCGATCTACCGCAATATTTTTAGACTACTTACGATCGATCGACTCTGAGAGGCTGCAAGTATGTGTGATGCAGGGTTGTCGTACATACACGATACACCCTACCTACCTAGGTTTGGGTGTACCGTAGCATATATAGATATTAGCTTTCTGCACAATATAGGTACATTATTTTAGTCAAGGTTTGGGTTAGGTTTAGTTAGGTTCTTCTCTACAATATCAATGAAAAACCTCATAGTTATTCAAAATTGCGAGTTTATTGGTTGTTACAAAACAAAAGAGTTACATATGGTGTTAAACCTAACTAAAGAGTGGCTTTGGATGTTGAAGCGTGGCACTGCATGTCCTCAGCATACTTTTCATAAGATGGTACGTAACCACTGAGTGCTAATAGCAAGCAACTCATAAATGATGCTATATTTTCCAATTTACTGCAATCATAAAAACGCATTTCGAATTGTCCCAAAATATTTGATAATTCAGCCTCATACGTATCATAATTAAACTGAGGAATCCTTGCTTTCAAAGACGGAAAATGTTTCAGATCCCTTCTTTTCAGTTGATCTATCATAAGTTGCAATTTACTTTTGAATGCGTTTACTGCGCTAATCATCTCGATAATAGTTTTTCCTTTACCTTGAAGCTCCAAGTTAACGATGTTTAAGTGCATTGTGATGTCAGTCAAAAATGCCAAATCAGTCAGCCATTTTTCGTTTTTCAAAATCTGAGTGTCATCAACTCTTTCGTCAAGAAAAGCTGTTATTTCGGGCAATAATTCTTGAAACCTTTGTAGGAACTTTCCGCGACTCAACCACCTGACGTCTGTGTGAAGAACTAAATCAGTGTGTTCAGCTGACTCCCTATCTTCCAACTGCAACTGAAAGAGCCGACGTTGCAAGCTACGTTGCCACGGATGGAATTCACAATTTTTGTTGCAATACCCATAATTTCCTTAGTGTTTAAAACTTTGGAAGACAAAACTTGTTGATGTATAATGCAATGGAATGAAAAAAATGAAGGGAATTCTTCATTAGCTCGACACAATGCCACAAAACCGTTTTTGTTTCCAGTCATTGCTGGTGCTCCATCGGTTGTAATGCACACTAATTTATATATTGTTAGCTCGTAGTTTTTTACAAAATTAAAGAAAACTTCATATATATCTTCGCCACGGGTCTTCCCCTTCAGAGGAACGATTGTCAAAAATTCTTCCTTAGCCGACATGTCATTGAATACCATCCGAATAAAAATACACAGCTGGGCAGTGTCTGTCATATCGGTGGATTCGTCGAACTGTAAAGAAAAGTATGTACATTCCATGATATCATGTTTTAGTTTATCTGTGATGTCCTGACTCATTACTTCAATTACGCCTTGTGACAGTTGGACGAGATAACTGAAGTTCTCTAATAGCAGACATGATTTCTGTTTTATTTTTAAAATCTCCAAATAAAGTCTCACCCGCTTCAATAAATGCTTCCTTCACCACCGATCCATCTTCGAATGGTTTCTTGTGTTTCGCCAATATATGAGATATTTTAAATGACGCGATCGTAGCAGCTTTTGATTGTTTGGCTGGTCTTGTGAACATGGTTTGTTCTTTTTTCAAACAAGATATAAAATCACTTACTTTTCGTTTTCTTAATTCTCTCTGTGGCGGAAAATCCTTTTGATAGTTTTTATGAACCGTTTTATGATGCCTCTCTAAGTTACCACGCTTAGGTATTGCAACTGACGCACGACAAATAACACAAATGCACTTATCCTTCACCATACAAAAGAAAATTCTTCACTGCATTCATTTTCCACTATTTAATAATAAACTTTGTATCGACGTAGTATCGCTATCAAGTTACAATTCAGAATGACTCCAATTCATGCAGGCGCAACATTTATATCGGCGTGAAAGAAAGTCTCGAATGTTTCCGTCAAACGCGCCGCCCGAAAGTAGACAGTACAGTCTAGTCTAGAAACAACGCGGCTTTTCTTTGACAAGTGCCGCGCGTTCCTTTGATAAAGCCGCCTTTTGCCGCAAGCAGTGTTATTTTATTACGTAATACATTTTTGTAGTTTATTTACCTACCTACTTATTAAAAATTTTTTTCTTCTCGAGATCTACTCAAAAAGCACTCGCGATCGACTGGTCGATCGCGATCGACCGTTTGAGCACCCCTGCTTTAGCCCATACATCCGAGGAGTAAGTAACTAGATCTCATGTTCGGCAAGATTTATCATTTAGTACGTCTAAGATCGATTTTATTCACTGGTACTAAGAGATTAATAATATTGTAGACAAAAAAATTGATCTAGATTCAATTGATCATGAATCTGAAGAAGGAACAATCTTAATACTTTGTGAATCTAGACGAAACTAGATGTTTGGTGGAATACTTAATGCTGTCCATGGGTTCTTGGATTAAAAAACTAAAAACATCTCTCAAAAAAATGACCTGGGTCACTTCAACCCATGATAAAGGATATGTTCATCACTTATTTCCAAATTTTTTTGTATTGAAATATTTATTTAAAGAAATTTTAAAATTTCGAGCAACGGGCCCTGCGCGCATTTTATCGGTTGGTTGGATAGAAAGTCAATTTCGGTTTGATGTGACGTGAATAAAATTGAACGCTTCACTAGTCCCATCAGGACTCATAACTACAATGATACTTCTCCGATGATCAGCGGTAGAGTTTTTATTAAAATTCCACCTTATCGCCGATATTAAGCGTGTCTGTACCATTCATTGTATACGAGAGACGAAATTTGAATACGAATATACTTTCCTTCCACACCTCTTTTCCCGTTTATCGTTTAGTTCGAACTAAATTCGACTTTTATGAAGCAAAACATATCTCCTCGTATAAAATGATTCCCATACCTAAAATATTGTACAATTTCGAGGAAAATATATAAAGGATAACGAAGATGAAGTCCTTCTTTTCTACAATAGGAGGGAAATCATTATAAATGTTTTCGGGATTCCCCGAGGAATCCAAACGAAAATATACAACAATGCTAGAAAGTACATTTCGGAACGTTATCAAATGCCTGCAGCTCTCTGATAACGCCAATACAATTCAAAATGGTGGATGAATAATAAGAAAACGAGGTGGAGGCACTACATTTAATTCTGCTTCATCTTTTGTTATACACGATGCGTTCCTCTCCCAGGAAAGTAGCTTCATATACTCCGGGGGAAGCGACAATTTATTACCTCCGGAGTCAGAGTTCTTTTTCTATATCTGCTGATAACAAAATAAAATATTCAAATGTATTTCAGTATAAATTTTGATAAGTAACCGCTTACAGTTATTAAACAAGCGGAAAAATGTGATAATAAAAATACACGGAGAAAAGTTAAGTGTACGTTAAAACAATTACCATAAATATGTGACAGATGTAAAGCTTGACATTTTATCTCTTGAAATTAAACAACAATCGACTGTGTGCGTTTGAGAACACGAACCAATTTCAACAAAAGTTGTTCGCCCACGAAGAACTTCAAAGCAAATGGTTGTCATATTTTCTTTTTTCGAAATAACTGGACAAATTCGTCAACGTTAGAGCAACGTAGAACGGTCAATTCTCAATGGTAAACGAATCTCCACTACGAAAATTTTCCTTAGATAGTTAAATTATGTCTAAATGTTCATATAAAGCCTCAAGTATATATTTTATTCAATAAATAACAGTAGAAAACAATTGAACCCATCCTTGTAAATGCCAGCAATCGAAAAAAAAAAATGTCAAATCATTTTACGTTATGGGATTGTACATTTTTTCTACAGTAAACTGTAGAGAGTCATCATCATCAAGTCTTTCAATCTTTTGGATTATTTTCTTTCGCTTATAGCGCTTTAAAATTATTTTTTTTGACGTGGATTACTCTTCGTTTTCTAATTTTTATTTTCTTTATAGTTTGTCGTTTGTTTTGACTGCTTTTTTTATTATTTTCCATTCCTTTCGGTTCCGGCATTTTACCCTCCAATTCTCCATATTAAGTGCACTTATATCCTCCTCTATTTCGTTTCTCCAAGTCTTTCTCGGCCCGCCTTGCCTCCTTGGCCACAATGAGGTCCATCGCGTTATTCTTTTGATCATTTCAATTGGTTTTCTTCTCATTATATGCCCGCTCAGTTGAGACTTTGTGCTTTTATGTATCTCACTATATTTTCCTTCTTTCTTTGCTCTCCTTTCCCCCTCTTGTGTTGTGTTTCAAGTTATTCTTCTCTTTTGTTGATTACTGTTGCTTCTGTCGCATTATTACCGGTCTCATTAGGGTTTTGTACATTTTTTTTTTGTTATGTTTTTCAATAGGTTTTTGTTTCTGTTCCTTCCATATGTTTGATAGCCTTTTTGCATCCTTTCCTTTATCCTGTCTCTGGTAGCGTTGGTGATATTGGGTCTCCCTTTTTGACTCCTTTATTTGTGTGTGTCTTTTCTGTTGTTCCTTGGAATCTCACTAATGTCACTGTTATTTTGTATTATTCATGTATTTCTCTTTTATATTCCACTGTCTATTATTTGGTCTAGAGGATTGCGTCCATAGTTTATCTTCTTCCCCTAGTTCTGGCTCTATAATTCTCATAAGCCTGTGCTCTACTCGTCTGGGATTTTGTTTTGTTTCCATATCTGCTCTATTAGTTAATGAATATGTTTATTTGGTTTTTCTCCAACATATTTACGGTTCTATTCCATCTTCTGTTGGGGCTTTATCATTCTGGAGTTTTCTTATTTCGTCTTGCACCTCATTTTCTGTCCATGCGTCTTCATCTTCTTCCTCTGTTAACATTATTTCTTTATTTCCTTTGATTTTTCTTTCTCGTTAAGTTTTTCTCTATCTCTCTATCATCTCATCAAGCCAATCATTCTTTTTTCTTTTATAAATTGAATTCGCTCTATTCCTTTTCCTTTTCTACCTCCTCTTTTGTGTCTATTTAATAATTTTCCATGATTGCTGCATATTTCTATTTTCACATATTTTATAAAGAACAACTCCCATGATAAAATCAGAGGCTAAATGATGTTTTTCAATAACCATAAAGTATAGTAAAGACGTAAAGTACTTTTTGGTGATTCATAAGCTTGTACCTTTCCGATATTTCACCATTTCAGTACTGGAAAAGCTTCAAATCAATGGAAATTTGACAAAATTGACAAATTTTTAACAAGTTTTTTTTGGAAACATCGTTAAACTTTTTTTCCACGAGCCGAATTTTTCTACTAGACTACAATGCAGACTCTACATCCTCTACATTCACAATTAAATGAAATATTATTAATAAAGTGGTTGTAAAGTCGTTTTTATTTTTTTTTTATCATTTTGTATGTTAGATCTTCCTGTGCATGCGAGAAGCTTCATATTTATGTAGAAAACCGATGATAATATTAAGATAATATTTCGCAAGCTCCATTAGCATTAATCAATAATTAATAGTTGTTGCGTGTTTTTGTAGCTCCCAGTTAATTGACTACTGGTTTCATTAAGTTTAGTATGGGAGATTACTTTTTTCAATTCAATTATTTCAATTCGAAAAATTAGAATTTTCCTTTGGAAATTATTATTCAACATTCTGACCAAGTTGGAATTTCTAGAACCGTTTGTGTAATGACGAAAAAGCTGTTGTAATTTTTCTATGATATTATTAACGTTCCTCCTCCGATTTCCTATTAAAAAAGTTGTCAAATGCTGGTAAAAAGTATCAGACGTTGGGTAGACATCTATATAACGAAAAATCCTAGGAAACGCTCATTGATTCTTGTCGACCGAGCCAGAGGAAAAACAGTTGATTTGGTGCTGTGCAAAAGAAAACTGGAAAAGAGGAAAACTAAGGTTATCATGGATGCATAAAATAAGAAAGATCTGAACGATGAGCGACAGGAAAAGGTGCCAATTAGGCATCGGACAACGTCGTAGAACGTTTTGAACCGAACCCGAATTATAAAGCTTGATAGAAATATTTCTATCCTCGTCAATTTGAATATCGCTATTTGAAATAGATGAATTTAATGTTTTCTAAAATAATCAACGAAATTTAATACGCCGCAATTCTTAATTAACTAATTCCCAGACGAAAGCTCGGAAATATATTAGAGTTAGTACACTTTGATGTTAAATTTTGTCACTACGAAAACTCTCATATCCCTGTATGTTTATTACAAATAGGAAACTGAAAGAATTCAATATCAGCAGTCATTTAGACACACGCTTTCTTAATTGATTCATGTAAAAAAAATCGATATTTCAAATGGCTTCGGAAAAATAGAATTTTTCATACAAGCCTGTCAATTTTTTTTTAATTTCTAGACAACATTGAATACTTTTTTTACCAATAACTTGCAGCTTACTCTAATATGAGCTTTGTGCTCTTTACAACGAACTTTAACGGATCTCTTAGTCTGTCCTACATATTTTTTGTCACAACCAATTCATATGTATCGATCACTATTATCCGGATTTGGTGGTTTAGCTAATTACGGCTAATTAACTTGATTAACATTCTTCTATCATAAGAATATCGGTTTGATGCATTTTAGTGTATCTGAAGACTGAACACTATGTTCAGTACAAAATTCTGGACTGACCTTAAATTATGATTACAAGATATTACAAAAATCAAATAGTGTATCACACTCTTTTCTTTGCTTTTTGAAAGTGGGTGTCCAGCTCAATCTAGAAAGGAATTATCGCGAACGGAAGATCATCATTCTGTCGTACAGCAAGCATTGAGGTAAGGCCGCACTGCAGGATGCTAGATGATCGCTAGGAGGTTGTATGGAAAATGTGGATGGTGGAAGGTAAATACATCCTGGACGCAGAAAATTGAATCCAGAATCCAACTGACTGCCTAATAGAAATAATGCCCCTGTCAATAGATCCTCAATGGATCTGCTGGTTCCAAAATGGCACCAAGACTGTTATGGGTGAGTCCCTAGAGTGGTTTCAGGGAGTTAGATGGTATTGGGAGTCAGGCAGGTATCTACCATCCACCATCCTACCTAATTTCCTGCAGTGCGGTCTCGAATCCAAACCAGATAAGCTAGACAAGGAAAATAAAGTTATCCAGCAATGAATTCCCAGACACAATGGAGTGGAAGGACATGAAATAACTAACAGGCTCGATAAAGTAAGGACCTGAATCTTTAATGTGGTATCAGCTACAGAACAATAAAAAAAGGGGTCAATATAGGCTGGGAATGTAATAATTTGGGCAACAGCAACATTCGTAGGTAAATAAAAGTCTTGTCGGGACATCTGAAGATGTAGCAGAGAATTTTTTGTGAAGTGTCTGTTGTGCAAAAGACGAAACTTCTAATTACAATTTCTCGTGAATCATCACGATGTAAAAGACGAAACTTATGATTCTCAAAGGAAAGAATGCTAGAAAAACTGTTATTGTTAGTGAGGATAAAAAAAAGATGAAGTAAAATCGGCTTCAGCGCAAACCGACTAAAACGGAATTTGGTTTATGCGAACGAAGCTAATTGAATTCGGCTAATCGTTTTTGGTTTCTCTTTTATGCTGCAGTTTGGTTGTTTTTGCATAATCTCTTGTTTGTTACAATCCTGTTACTTCAGAATGTAATGATGATTTAAAAAAATCAATCGTTTACTCTGATAACAAACAATGGCTGCCATCTTGTATATAGTACAATACAAAAATTAACGTACACAGTAACGAATAAGCAATTGGCACTCGATAATTCGAGATAGAAAATATTGGAGCACGCAACTGAGTCAGGGAAGTCTTAGTATCCATTCCAGCTGATATATGAATGATCGTTTCCACTGTTCACTTTGTTTTCCTCATGGTGTAACCCAACGTTTAGTAACCTCTTTGAGTTTTGAGTTCAATACCATCAAGTTCATCGTAACTTTCGCAGTATGGAGCTTAGCATGTCTTGTTGTGGGAAGATCCGCTTTCATTCAACTAAGGTGTCCACCTCTTGGTATTGATACGTTCAAAATTCCACCAAGTAAATCCAATTATGCAAGGCAAGGAGTTGTTTACACATCTCTACTCGAAGTTCCGCTTAAATATAGGTTAATTCGTGTCGCAGTTTTCGTCAACTTTTATAGATCTTCATCGGAGTCTACAGAAGACGCAGATAATCACAAGTCATCTTCGGAAAGGATGTAAACGAAGATCATGTGAACTTAATGACTGTAGACTAAGAGGGATGGTAAATCGCTGACTTGATCTTCAAAATAGTCATGGATTCTAACTAAACGAACATAATATCTATAAAATGAGGAAGAAGAAAAGTTAAACCTTGATGCTACTAGAACTAATAGTGGATAGACTTCGTCTTGGTTAATTCCTTGGACGCCTTTGCAATAACTTACGAAATTTCTCCATAATTTATCATTCATTGCTGTTTTTTAAGCAAGGATCTTCCACTAGTTCAGATCCTAGGATATTGCAGATGATGTGGATCTTAGTTTTCATCTGCGAGCAGCGAGGAATTCCAAATGCGCATTCAGGTTTTGTTAAAAGCTGGATGGTTCCAAATCTTCCTGAAATTCGATGCTGCATCAATTAATATAGTTTTTAGGCACGTCATTCTAGTTATCAGCTGATCAAGTTTATTTGTATTCTTTTCCATCTATCTGAAAAACTTAGAGTTACAGTTCTGATTTAGTTTATTCTTTGCTACTTTCCTGATTTTCACACTTCATTAACTTAACTTATAAAATTTGTCAGTGCCTAGTTGTTAATAAAAAATATCCTGAAAAATGATTCACTTTAACTTTAATCCACATATCTCGAAATATAAAGGGCATCAATTACGGCCAAAGAATATTTCCCAAGAATGCGAGAAGAGAAGGCAATTCCAATATTTTCTTTACATTTTTATTTTCACTCCGGTCGTGCCATTGGAAAGATAAAATAGGATTACTCGTTCCAATATATCAAAAGAGTCTGATGAATTGTACCAAATGGTTCCTATGATTAAAGTAATAAGGAAAAAAGGGCATTTCGTTCGGGCGAATCCGCAAAAGGATGAATGTTACCCATAATGTCGCGTATAATATAGAGAAGGAAATAAAAGGGATCAAATCGGAAACTGTTATATCAACTGACAATATTTCAAGTATCAGTGGTCTCGTTCTTGCTTGCCGTTCAGCCAAGATTTTTAATAAAATAATCCATATTTTTGAAAAATTATTACTATTACATCAAGGAAAGAAACAGACCTAAAATTAAGAACATTTAGAAACAGATAAGAAATATTAATAGACAATTCTATATTATTATATTTCCTTGGATCAATTGTACGTCTTTCGCCCATCCTAATATCAAGTAAACAAACAATGTTGTTGCATAAAATGGTTGCTTTGTAGCTGGCGTTTATTGGTAATGAAAATATCAATTTAAAGTTACAATTGAATTTTATATGAAAACTTTAATAAAGGCTTTATGCGAAGTTAAATAATAACATACATCTTTTGAATACCTTTGTTTAATTTCGTCATAAACAAAGCTCGTCAAAACGTCATTTCCGGTTAATAAATTCAGCGGTTATGTGGATGGATTTCGTAAGTCAAATTTCAGTATCAACAGGTCAAAAGTATTTTGAGAACGGTTAATTATTGGATGTACAAGAAATTTGTTTAAAAAATTGTTTTTTGCAATAAAAAATTAATCAAACCAGTTATTTTTAAAAATACATAGACATAATAATAATGATCAAATAAGAAAGATATGACAGTTGCTAATTAAGTTTTGAAGTTTTGAGATATGACAACATTGGCGTGAATATGTCAAATATGACATTACCGCCATCAGGACATGACATTTTCTAATCATGAACGTACTCAGTACGTGTTGTTATGAATTTGGTGACTTGGAGGCACCGTATTTCGCTAGATTTACGATAAATTTCGTCAAGGTCATCCAAAATCGGCTGAAAACATCGATGCTGTGCGTAAACTGATATTGCAAGATGTCATGTGAATATGTGGCTGTCAAAAAGATTTGTTATAATTTGCAAAGGTACAAAGAAATGCTGAAAAGTCCATTGCGGTGCTATAACATCGTGACTAAAATCGACTGTATTGAATCCATGTGTGGTAAAAAAGATATTCAAAGTCGTAATTTAAATTTTTGTTTAAAATTGTTAAAAAAAACATTGAATTTGCTTTTAATCACCTAGAAGAAAGTTGATACGCTTATCGAAGATGCCAAAACCGTAAACGGTTTCAATACTCTCCAAAAGATAATCACTCAGGAACTCACTTTCACTTATGCGATGTCATATCGACTTCTGTTCATAAATATTTCTATTGAACACTTCATCAAGCTCAGAAATCACTTTGGCCATTAACTAAATCCCCAAGATTGGGTTGGAAATTAACTGATAAGTCCTCCCATAGAAAAAATCTGAAATACAAATATCTACAAAGCAGACACATCTTCAGTTAAACAATTTATATTTGACCGTAAAGCTCCGTGGGAATTTTTGTTAATTGAAATATTTATTTTGACCGGACTATAAACCTAATGCTACGGCCATTTTTAGTTAAAAAAATATTACGTAGTTGGTGGAGAAGTTAGTGAATTAATAAACTCCGAACAGGAATTCATAGATCCACATAATGTGGCATCGAGTGCCTTAAAGTTTTGTAATACAAAAGAGTGACTGTAATAAATTCCATTTAAGTGTCTTATATATATTTCGGATCGTTGTTGTTCAGTTTTGTTCGTAACTAGTTGGTCGCCATTAACGGAGAATGTTTTTTCTTAATACACATTTTCATGCATTCATATGTGCTTTGAACATTGTCGTGATTGTTTATTATGAGAATTAAAATACTTAAAAGCGATGTAGGGAATGGAATATTGAAACTATTAATTGCTGGACAAGGGGTTGTTTGTGTTTTTATTCCTTTCTTTACCACGAAAGTTTTTGAATATGTCCAAACAGTCTTCCGACTTCTCCTGTTTTCTCATTTATCTCCTCTTTTGTTTAAATATAAAATACTACCAATCAATTTGGATTTTTATGTAACAGAGACACAAATAATCCCTTACAAATAATGTTTACTCCAGATTAAACAACAATCATTCCATTGCAATAAGTTTTGTGATTTTTCTAACGCTTTCGATCGTAATATTTTAATTAACAAATTGCAGTACTACGGTTTTATGGGAACACCTACTATACGTTCAGAATTAGCTAAATGCTCAATACTTTACAATGCGAGAAAAGTGCACAATCATCTATTTATTTTTTTTTGTTCCTTCATCTTCATCTTCATATTTATAATAATCATGGTTTTCGTTTTCTTCTCATTTATCTCCATGTGAGATTCTTTGATTTTGAGTTTTTTCATATTCCATTGTCCCACAGTTTCGCGCGTTGCTACTTTTATACATTCATTATAAACTACGGAGAATGGCAGTAGGCTTAGTATACATAATTGTTTTTCTTCTCTCGTTGTCTGTGTCTTGTTCTTATAGCTTTTGTTGTAGCCTTTTATTATCCTTTGTTATTGTTTCGTCTACTTCTCTATTTTCTAGGATCTTCCATATGTCGTTCCTCTCGATCGTGTCGAAAGTTTTTTCAAAGTCAACGAAGTAATGATGCGACTCTCCTGATTGCTTTCTTTGTATCGTTGCTTAAATTTCACAATGATTTAGTTGGTATATAAATTTTTTTTTGTGAATAGAATATAATCACGATTATTATCAATCAAAAAATGAACAAAATGAAAAAAAAAATATATTAAAAGCATTAACTTTCCCATTTTTTATGACTAACAATAGAATAGACCCATTTCCAAACATTTACCTAATATTGTTGTACGAGGATGGTCCCAGAAGTACCAAAGGCAACACAAAAATTTTGGAAAAAAGTATATAATCGTCAACTGCAGAATTCAACTCTTCATTGTTGGAAAATATTTGACCACCGAATTATTTTTTCACTTCTGGAAACAAAAAGTAGTCCGAGGGGGTTCAATCGGGACAATAGGGTGCATGAAGTAGCAATTGAAACTTTATTTTATTAATTTTTCATGATAGACTTTCGAAAAAACCGACGCCATGAACTTGCCTGCAGATGGAACGGTATTTGCTTTCTTTGGAGCTGGTTTTCCCTTTTCAGTCCATTGTTTTGATTGTTCTTTTGCTACGGGTGTGAAGTAATGGACCCACGTTTCATCCATGGTTATAAAACGTCGCAAAAATTTGGCTTTATTTCTGTGAAACATTGTCAAACATCTTCAAGACGCTGTTTTTCAGATAATATGTGATGTGGCACACTTTCTGAAATGTCTAGGATGTCTGCCAGCTCGCGCACTTTCAGTTGATGATAATTCAATACCGCTTTGAGGTTTTTTTCAACATTTCTGGAGTCATCACCTCATTTGGTCGACCACTGAGTTGCTGGTCTTCGCAGAACGTACGGTCTCGTCTAAACTTTGCTACCCGATATTTTACTGTTGATAACGGAGGACCAGTCTCACCCAGAGTAGTATCTAGTTCAGCTTTTTTATTGGTTAGGCGAAAGCCTATCAAATAAAAGAATTGTATAACATAACGTTGATCAATTTTTTCCATAATTCCAATACTAAACAACATGGCGTCTTCAAACTTGAAACATTATTGTATAGATTGTGGACTTTCCAATACTGTGGTATTTTTCATCAACTACCGCCATCTATAGGTCAGGCCAGATACTTCTGAGACGTCGAAGTCGAAGAATATCGAAATATACAAACAAATATTTTCAATTTTATACTTGGATGGCAGTTGATTATAAATGCGTTTTTCAATTATCAAAGCAATTATTCATATTAATGAACGTTGACAATGGCAATCAACGTATTTCGAAAATTGTGGTCGTACGTCAACCTATATGCGAAAGAAATCATCCCTTAATTCCAATAAACCATATTGAAATTTTACTTTATTCAATTTTCCAAGCCTATCCACGTTTGTTTCCAGTAATTATCCTCAAAAATTTTGTACGGAGAGTTGAATATAAATAAAATTTGTTGACGTTAAATCGTTCTTCAATTAAAGCTTATAAAAAAGATAATTGTATAATGAATAACTTTAAAGTGATGAAGTTTTCAATGTTTTATTTTCTTTTCTTGTCATATTAAAAAGCCCCGTGATTGAAAAACGAAAGAAGTAATGAAAGAGAAAAATAGATTTGAAAATATTTGCTACAATCAGATTTAAAGAGCGAAATCAGGCCACTAGACAGCGGCGAAAAGAAGAAGAAATTAAACATCTACTACTGAATCCAAAATAAAAAAAACAATGTATTAAAATATAAGACATCGGTCAAATGAGTGATAAGATTTCAGGTCTATAACTCTTTTCGGATGCACTACAACTCGTGACGGGTATATTTCAGGTAAATGAAAAGGTAATCCGAGTACATAACACAATTCGTGACGGATTCATTAAAAGTATTATCTGGAATTTACTAATTAATCCACTTTCTTGGAAGTTGGCAATTCAAAAATTAAAATCCACAATTTCTAAATCCTTTCAATTGCATTTTAACTTTAGGTAGGTACTGAACAATATAATTCCATATAATATAATAATACACACTTGCAATTGGTTATATTAGGTTAGGTTAGTCAAATAAAATAGACAGCTTTCTTATAGATAAAAAATGTCCCGTGCTGCATAATCTTCACGACACGAGTGGTCTAATCTTCATGACAACCACGATCACGAGCTGATAATTTATCTAATAACCCTGATTCTTGAATCAGTTTATAAGAATTCCTTTCAACTTTCCCGACGTCCATTTAAAAAGAAGTTTTCCTGGTTAAATCCCCCCGTTGTTACAGAGAACTGTAAAAATTAATTTTGAAAAGGTTCTATATAAAAATCTCCTCAAATTCGGTCAGAATAGATTTCATCATGAAATCTAAATAAAATAGCAGAATTTGTACAGGTTTCTTATAGACAAAAAAATGTGAATCCCGTGCTGCATAATCTTCACATCACGAGTGGTCTAATCTTCATGACAACCACAATCACGAGCTGATAATTTATCTAATAACCCTGATTCTTGAATCAGTTTATAAGAATTCGTTTCAACTTTCCCGAGGTCCATTTAAAAAGAAATTTTCCTGGTTAAACCCCCCCGTTGTTACAGAGAACTGTAAAAATTAATTTTGAAAAGGTTCTATATAAAAATCTCCTCAAATTCGGTCGGAATAGATTTCATCATGAAATCTAAATAAAATAACAGAATTTGTACAGGTTTCTTATAGATAAAAAAATGTGAATCCCGTGCTGCATAATCTTCACATCACGAGTGGTCTAATCTTCATGACAACCACAATCACGAGCTGATAATTTATCTAATAACCCTGATTCTTGAATCAGTTTATAAGAATTCGTTTCAACTTTCCCGAGGTCCATTTAAAAAGAAATTTTCCTGGTTAAACCCCCCCGTTGTTACAGAGAACTGTAAAAATTAATTTTGAAAAGGTTCTATATAAAAATCTCCTCAAATTCGGTCGGAATAGATTTCATCATGAAATCTAAATAAAATAACAGAATTTGTACAGGTTTCTTATAGATAAAAAAATGTGAATCCCGTGCTGCATAATCTTCACATCACGAGTGGTCTAATCTTCATGACAACCACAATCACGAGCTGATAATTTATCTAATAACCCTGATTCTTGAATCAGTTTATAAGAATTCGTTTCAACTTTCCCGAGGTCCATTTAAAAAGAAATTTTCCTGGTTAAACCCCCCCGTTGTTACAGAGAACTGTAAAAATTAATTTTGAAAAGGTTCTATATAAAAATCTCCTCAAATTCGGTCGGAATAGATTTCATCATGAAATCTAAATAAAATAACAGAATTTGTACAGGTTTCTTATAGATAAAAAAATGTGAATCCCGTGCTGCATAATCTTCACATCACGAGTGGTCTAATCTTCATGACAACCACGATCACGAGCTGATAATTTATCTAATAACCCTGATTCTTGAATCAGTTTATAAGAATTCCTTTCAACTTTCCCGAGGTCCATTTAAAAAGAAATTTTCCTGGTTAAACCCCCCCGTTGTTATAGAGAACTGTAAAAATTAATTTTGAAAAGGTTCTATATAAAAATCTCCTCAAATTCGGTCGGAATAGATTTCATCATGAAATCTAAATAAAATAACAGAATTTGTACAGGTTTCTTATAGACAAAAAAATGTGAATCCTGTGCTGCATAATCTTCACATCACGAGTGGTCTAATCTTCATGTCAACCACAATCACGAGCTGATAATTTATCTAATAACCCTGATTCTTGAATCAGTTTATAAGAATTCCTTTCAACTTTCCCGAGGTCCATTTAAAAAGAAATTTTCCTGGTTAAACCCCCCCGTTGTTACAGAGAACTGTAAAAATTAATTTTGAAAAGGTTCTATATAAAAATCTCCTCAAATTCGGTCAGAATAGATTTCATCATGAAATCTAAATAAAATAACAGAATTTGTACAGGTTTCTTATAAACAAAAAAATGTGAATCCTGTGCTGCATAATCTTCACATCACGAGTGGTCTAATCTTCATGACAACCACGATCACGAGCTGATAATTTATCTAATAACCCTGATTCTTGAATCAGTTTATAAGAATTCCTTTCAACTTTCCCGAGGTCCATTTAAAAAGAAATTTTCCTGGTTAAACCCCCCCGTTGTTACAGAGAACTGTAAAAATTAATTTTGAAAAGGTTCTATATAAAAATCTCCTCAAATTCGGTCGGAATAGATTTCATCATGAAATCTAAATAAAATAACAGAATTTGTACAGGTTTCTTATAGATAAAAAAATGTGAATCCCGTGCTGCATAATCTTCACATCACGAGTGGTCTAATCTTCATGACAACCACGATCACGAGCTGATAATTTATCTAATAACCCTGATTCTTGAATCAGTTTATAAGAATTCCTTTCAACTTTCCCGAGGTCCATTTAAAAAGAAATTTTCCTGGTTAAACCCCCCCGTTGTTATAGAGAACTGTAAAAATTAATTTTGAAAAGGTTCTATATAAAAATCTCCTCAAATTCGGTCGGAATAGATTTCATCATGAAATCTAAATAAAATAACAGAATTTGTACAGGTTTCTTATAGACAAAAAAATGTGAATCCTGTGCTGCATAATCTTCACATCACGAGTGGTCTAATCTTCATGTCAACCACAATCACGAGCTGATAATTTATCTAATAACCCTGATTCTTGAATCAGTTTATAAGAATTCCTTTCAACTTTCCCGAGGTCCATTTAAAAAGAAATTTTCCTGGTTAAACCCCCCCGTTGTTACAGAGAACTGTAAAAATTAATTTTGAAAAGGTTCTATATAAAAATCTCCTCAAATTCGGTCAGAATAGATTTCATCATGAAATCTAAATAAAATAACAGAATTTGTACAGGTTTCTTATAAACAAAAAAATGTGAATCCTGTGCTGCATAATCTTCACATCACGAGTGGTCTAATCTTCATGACAACCACAATCACGAGCTGATAATTTATCTAATAACCCTGATTCTTGAATCAGTTTACAAGAATCCCTTTCAACTTTTCTGAGGTCCATTTAAAAAGAAATTTTCCTGGTTAAACCCCCCCGTTGTTACAGAGAACTGTAAAAATTAATTTTGAAAAGGTTCTATATAAAAATCTCCTCAAATTCGGTCAGAATAGATTTCATCATGAAATCTAAATAAAATAACAGAATTTGTACAGGTTTCTTATAAACAAAAAAATGTGAATCCTGTGCTGCATAATCTTCACATCACGAGTGGTCTAATCTTCATGTCAACCACAATCACGAGCTGATAATTTATCTAATAACCCTGATTCTTGAATCAGTTTATAAGAATTCCTTTCAACTTTCTCGAGGTCCATTTAAAAAGAAATTTTCCTGGTTAAACCCCCCCGTTGTTATAGAGAACTGTAAAAATTAATTTTGAAAAGGTTTTATATAAAAATCTCCTCAAATTCGGTCGGAATTTGAAATATTTTATGCCTGTTAGCACTCAAATTGAATCGAATAATTGTTGAAATGAAAACCTCGGGCCCACAAGATTTTTGTAAACTTGATGATATGATTCTTGAAACTAAAATACCCTCAAATATTTTGTCATTTAAAAATATGTAATTCTTTCTTTACGTCTTCGAAATTTTCATGCAAATGATGTCCCGAATTTCCGGGCAAATGTTGTCACTGATGAATATTCAAAATGAACATCTGCGGTAACAATCCCGTTTTAGGGTTATTTGACGCCGATTTTGATGTATACCTTAATACGCGATACGTGTCCGGATCCTTTAAACGAAAGGATATCTATAAGGACGCAAAAAAGGATCAACATGGTAACGTTAAAACAAAGTCTCACTAAAAGGAATACTTAACTATTAACTAACTTAACTACAAATAATCCCTCTCAGAGACAAGTATCTGGCCTGACCAAGAGATGGCGATAGTTGTTTTCAGTGAATTTGTAAACATGGAAAGAATTGGTCATCTTTATATGTTACAATACTGAACTAGATTCTACTTTGAGTAAGACAGCTCCTTCGTTCTCAACAGTAAAATATTGGGTAGCATAGTTTAGACGAGACCGTACGATCTGCGGAGACCAGCAACTCAGTGATCGAGTTGACGACTCCAGAAATATTTAAAAAAATTTACTGGATGATCGTCGACTGAAACTGCTCGAACTAGGAGATATAGTAGGGATTTAAAAAGATGCGCAACTGACAATTTGGACAAGAGAAAGCTTTCCGTAAGATGAATGCCACGTTTCCTCACAATGGAACAAAAGCAGCGTCTTGAAGATGTTTCCATCGAGTATTTAGCAATGTTTCACAGTAATAGAGCCCAATTTTTGCGCTGTTTCATAACCATTTATTAGACGTGGGTCTATCACTTCATATCTGGACCAAAAGAACAATCAAAGCAATGAACTGAAAAGGGAGAACTGGCAAAAATCGTTCCATCTACAGGCAAGGTCATGGCGTCGGTTTTTCGGGATGCACGTGGGATAATTTTCATTGACTATATTGAATAAGGAAAAACAATCAACGACGATTACTATGGGAACTAATTGCAACGTTTGAGCGAATAATTCAAGCAAAAACGGCCGCATTTGTCAATTAACAAAGTTGTATTTCATGCAGACAATGCACTAGCTCACACATCCGTTTGAATCGCTACCTCATGCACCCAATTCGCCAGATTTAGCCGCATAGACTTTTGAGTACTAATTTCAGACAAAATAGACGTAAAAATTGATTAATGAGGTCTACAAAAAAACAAATACTTAATAAAGCATCAATATTTCTTTTAAAAATCAAAAGGAATATCGAAAGAAAAGGAAGTAATATATTTTTATAACTTGGGGACAAGTTTTTCGTCTAATAGATTTCAGTCACACTTAATAACGTTACATCACTTTCCACCATTAGTCCGAATCGACACAAATATACAGAGAAGACAGAGTAAAGAAAATATTGCTACAAAAGCGAAATGAAATATATCGACGACTATTCCAGTCGACACTAGCTTTATTATTTTCGACCCCACGCCATGTCAGAAGCGACAATCCTACAACGTATATATGAGATTTCCTGATAGAACTAATTGGTTTGAGTGGAGCGAATGGTATTGAGAGTTCCAGATGCACTTTATCTATTTTCTTAAATTTTGTTTCAAACGAGCATTAACTTCTTGTCCTTTGAGAAGATTGATTCTTCAATTTTACTTACATTTTTGGTACAAAATGTTACTAAGTAGCATTGATGGAAATATAATTTTTATTATAGTATATAAAATAAAAATAGAAGTAGAAACATTAATTTATTATCAGTTTCGATCTCTTTCACAATCTCCAAACATTTCTCGAGATGTTTCACGCCGTTTTTTTAGAGCTATGAATATATTAAACATCAAGCATGCAAAACAACTTTCCTAATTTAATTTGTACAAAATTTGGAGGCTAGTGATTAAAGATTTCGCATTGCTTTAACAGTTTTTTATATAGCAATGACACAAAACACTAGACACTCTCCTGGAGTTGGGAAAAACTATTCCTAAACGCTTGCACATCGAAAGAAGACGTTGGTTCCTTCTGGAAAGAAGTTCATACTGAATGAACAATGTCGTAATTGGTTTCATAATCAACCAGGTTGAAGGATTATCCGTTCACAATGTCGGAAACAATCTACGTCTCAAAGAAATGGGTTCAGCTTTCACGTCTTCGTGGATCGAAGTCACTCCAACCAGGAACTTCAAAATCTGTTACAGACACTATCGAAACTCTTTCTAAATTTCTTTGTGAAGTCCAATCCCAGAAATTGACAATACTGCAAGAAAACTTGCAAAACAAGTAGCAGAAATACTGACAGTAACGATAAATCTCGTTTGTTTAAAAAGAAAGCAGGATCCACGTGTGAAGAAGAATTCAAAATGCATTTGGAGTGAAAATTCAACTGGAGAAGACTACAAATATGATTGTGTAAGTCGTGTATTGAGTCCAGTCCCAGAAATTGACAATACTGCAAGAAAACTTGCAAAACAAGTAGCAGAAATACTGACAGTAACGATAAATCTCGTTTGTTTAAAAAGAAAGCAGGATCCACGTGTGAAGAAGAATTCAAAATGCATTTGGAGTGAAAATTCAACTGGAGAAGACTACAAATATGATTGTGTAAGTCGTGTATTGAGTCCAGTCCCAGAAATTGACAATACTGCAAGAAAACTTGCAAAACAAGTAGCAGAAATACTGACAGTAACGATAAATCTCGTTTGTTTTAAAAAGAAAGCAGGATCCACGTGTGAAGAAGATTTCAAAATGCATTTGGAGTGAAAATTCAACTGGAGAAGACTACAAATATGATTGTGTAAGTCGTGTATTGAGTCCAGTCCCAGAAATTGACAATACTGCAAGAAAACTTGCAAAACAAGTAGCAGAAATACTGACAGTAACGATAAATCTCGTTTGTTTAAAAAGAAAGCAGGATCCACGTGTGAAGAAGAATTCAAAATGCATTTGGAGTGAAAATTCAACTGGAGAAGACTACAAATATGATTGTGTGAGTCGTGTATTGAGTCCAGTCCCAGAAATTGACAATACTGCAAGAAAACTTGCAAAACAAGTAGCAGAAATACTGACAGTAACGACAAATCTCGTTTGTTTGAAAAGAAAACAGAATCAACGTCTGAAGAAGAATTTAAAATGGATTTGGAGTGAAGATTCAAGTGGAGAAGACTACAAATATGATTGTGTAAGTCGTGAATTGAGTCCAGTCCCAGAAATTGACAATACTGCAAGAAAACTTGCAAAACAAGTAGCAGAAATACTGAAAGTAACGACAAATCTCGTTTGTTTGAAAAGAAAACAGAATCAACGTCTGAAGAAGAATTTAAAATGGATTTGGAGTGCAGATTCAGCTGAAGACGACTACAAATATGATTGCGTAAGGGTGGTGAAAACAACTATAAAACTGGAAAAATCGAAGATTGGATTCAGTGTATTTACTGTCTTAAATGGATGCACGAAAATTGTTTGAAAATAATTGAGACACATTTGGAAAAAGAGCGAAGGAAAAGACTGATGACAAGGAATATCAGAGCAAGAGGAAAGGAAAAGAAAAAAGGACCATCTGACATGGGCATGGGACAGATAAGATGGCCACTTACTTAGTTTAAAAAAATTACTAACACGTCAGTTGATAAATCGTCACCAAATTATCTAAAAACATAGTTGATTATTAATAAGTTTTTTTTTCGTGAATGTTAGCATATTGAATCTTTAAGACGGGCTGAGAGGGGAACCTCCAGGGGGATTTTTGGAGACCTTTCCAAAAAAATGTTCCTCTAGTAATATTCTATCAACTGGGTAAAATTCACATCAAAGTTCCATCATTTTTCTGGATTCTTTGAACAAAGGAACAAGCATATGCTAGTGATAGATACTGGAGACTAAATTCTGCTTACACATTTCTTATTGATTTTACGTTTTCTGCTCCAATTTTCCGTAAGCCGCTTCAACCAAAGCTTTTCCTTTATTTTTTGGCATTTTTTATGTCTGATCTATGATTAACAGTAAACGAATTCCTCAGATCTTGATTTGGTTCATCAAACTCGGCAATTATTTTAAGTAGTTTGTTTTCTTTCGATTTTCCATACTTAAAACTAAATTTCTAACTGAAAAAGTACGAGAAACTTCGTCTACATCACTTGTTAAACTGTCTAAATTGCACGTTTTTGTTTGCCCCCATATTCTTAGTTCAGATTTGATCCGCAATATATATAATTTAGCTTTCCATTTCCAAATATTGTTTATTAAGCTGAAAATATTTTTCTTTGTAACACACAGACGAAATTAAAGTAATATGATAAAGGGCTTTGTGATTTTGGAATCTCCATTGAATCTAAGGTCTATATATGAGCTTCTCGGAAAAGTCTTTCAACTAACAAGGGATCACTAAAAGAGAGCGATTAAAATCAATCAAAATTTCCATTTCGTATATATTAATTATTCTCTACTGATCTAGTACTAAATAACCACACTTCAGAGAGGATTACCTTCAACGATTGATTTTCCCCTTTTATGTATGTTGTGTGCGCGTTAACTTTCTAAACTCCGTAATGTAGTTTACCCTTCAAACTTTACAAAAGTAATAAACAAGAAGATATAGTTTGGGTTCGTTGTTATGTACCTCATCTTTCATTAAATTTTACTTCGTGAGTTGCGGTTCTAGTCAAACTCAAAACTTCCACACTTTTTATCTCCATTAGAGTTTACAACGGAACGCACTGATGTTGAAGTTTGTTTAACAACTTCACTTTTATATCGTTTAATATTTGAGCAGTTTCATTATTGATTCTTCTTTTAGATTGGATAGGAATTTGGTACAAAGTAAAACAATTTCCGAGTTATCTCAATTAGGTGACGGCCGACTTGTTTGAACTTATTAAATCACTTCTCAATGGTTGATTTTTGTAGGGTAAAGTCCCAATAATAGGTTTCAAGTGAAACCTTATCTTCAATAATATTTTTTGTTACAAAACCAATATTATTATTAACATACGTAAATGTTTTTCATTTATTTTTTCGAACCAACAAATTCAAAATGCTCTAACTTAGAAACGAATATAGCTTAAATCGGGTTGTGGACCAAGATCTAAATTATGCTAGTTTAGCTTAGCTGTTGTTGTGTCGACCACGAACTAACAGAGCTAAACTAAGCGAACTATGTCAAGATGAGTTATTTGTGCACCCGTTCCGTTTCTAACTGAGTTGCTAGTTACCTCCTACTTTTCTCCCACCCTTGGCAAACTCTTTCTTCACTTCATTTGATGTTTTGCACTTTAGTAGTTAGTGAAAAATATGGTGGAGCCATTCATCGAAATCGTGAAACATTTTCCAATGACACAGAAGCGTGCTACTAGTTTGGAAGATGTTCAAAATGTTCAGACTGATGATACAACTCATCCATCCAAAAGTTAAGGATAATTAACTCCATCTTTTAAAAGAAATTGATGATGGGTATATAGAATTTTTGAACTTGAACAAACGACAACTAACCGTCACCTTATGAATATGTTTTTTGACAGCATGTATCAGACCACAAAGAATTTTCTTGACCTCAAACAAAATATCTTTATCACTTTCCTCTGGAGTTATAGTTTTACGATAAATAGTGTCTTGTTTGGTAATATTCGAAGCGATCATTGACAGCAATTCATACCTGTAATCTTGAAACAACTTTTTGGTCTACGTTGAATGTGTTAGCCAAAATCTTGGATTTCGTCTTTGTTTTTGAATATAGCCTAGTTTAGTTTAGCCGCCTACAGATTAGACATTCTAATTCAACGTTTTTGTATTAAATCATCATTTATAAATTGAGGTTTAATATTTTCCGTAATCTACAGTCTCCTACCTCTTCATTCTTCAACTATTCAACTTTCAAAGGTCAGGAGAAGTTTACTTAAATTTAACAATGAACAATTTACTAACTTTGATTACTTTTTGAATCCCTTCGTTGTATTTATTTTTGTGGAGCAATGAAACTTTAATTCTTCTACTTTGTAAATTGAATATAAAGGTGATGAACGTTAAGGGGTTTCGAAAATGAGTTTTATAATTTAAGCTATGACATCGCGGAAATTGTAATCCGATTGTGGATACAAAAGAATATTAAAAAGAAAAAAAATCACTTGAAGGTTAACGAGATACGAAATACAACTACTGCCAGTAGTCGAAACCAAATTAATTATTTATAATATACGTAATTTATTTATACACTTACACACTTAACTATTCACTAATAATTATCATCTAATTTATTTAAATACACTGCTTGGTTTACTTCTCACTATCCCGATGTGTTTATTGTGACATCAAATTTCTTACATTCTCTCTGACTGCTAGAGACTTGTTTATATACTATCATCACTTTCCAGGATCTTCGATTTACTTGAAATCTCTAATTTGTCGCAAACAAACTTTTTAAGAAATCGTCTTTTAATAACAGGCCACAAAAACACGACGTAAATAGGTAGATATTCCAGAAAAAGTATAAACGACGCATTCACCAAATTTTAGATTCGATTAAGATATTAGAACAGTACCGGCTTCACGGTCTATAGAAGTGTACGAGATCGTATCAACAATTTTGGTTCAGTGTTCAAATATTTTCGAAAACTGGAAAAAAATGTCTTAAAATTGGAAATAATGATTAATAGGTAATTCTCAAAAGGAGATACTTAAATTCACACACATTTATAAACTATTAGACTCAAATAAAATATTCTAGGGTCTAGAATAGAATCTAGAGATAGCGTGCAAAGATTTGCTGCTAATATCCTTAATGATAAATACGGGGAAATAACTGATTTACAGAAACACGCTAGATGAAGATGATTAGCAATAGATTCAACGGCAACAGCTTAATTTAGTTCTTTTATCTTGAAATGGAAAAGATTTAGCAGCATTATCATTATTTTTCTCATTCATCAATCACAAAATTCACTTACGTAATTTATTTATACACTTACACACTTAACTATTCACTAATAATTATCATCTAATTTATTTAAATACATTGCATTCTCTCTGACTGTTAGAAACTTGTTTATATACTATCATCACTTTCGAGGATCTTCGATTTCCTTGAAATCTCTAATTTGAAGCCTTATAATTCCTCCGGGTTACAATTAGTAGATCCTATTTCCCAAGACGTTGCCAAATGTATTGATGTTATTGTTTACTGGAATTTAGAAGGCACAAAGATAAGATGTTGATGACTAAATAAGTGAAGTGCTTATTCATTTGGAAGCTTTCATAGCTGGACAAATTTACTGAGACAGAGCTCGTATTATGAATAATTCTCTAGATAGTTTATAAATACGAAAGTATGACCTAGGAAGAGCTGGACAAGGATGTATTACAGATGGCAGGAAAAATTGAGACGTAGAATAGGAAAGAATGGAAACTATGGAATATTTTCTCAACTCTAACAAGATTTATTCTTGAAAAGGTAGAAAAGCTATCAACGTTTTTATATATATTTATTTTATTTTCCAATTCCTAGTTAAATTGTTTTGACAGACGTAGATATAATATAAAATTAAACTCGTCTATAATGTCTATTATTCACTTTAGATTATGTTTCGTTAAAGTTATATATACATGACTGGATTTGTGACAAAAGATTAATTTTCTCTTTATTTTGAGACATGAATTTATTGCTATAATTATAGTTAGAGGCGAGCAATAACAAGTTTTCGCTGAATTGCCCTAAGGCATTACAAACTAAGAAAATAATCTTGAAGTTTAACAAAAGTTCCAAATTGAATTTCACGAACCTCTGGTGGTGGACTCATGAAACCTACAGTCGAGATAATATAATTTTTATTTCGGATGGAAAAGTTTTCTTAACGCAGCCGCCGCTACCAGCTGAAGGTAAAAGGCCCTAATTATTAATTGAACTTCTTTATTTTTTCGGTGGGGAACAGGACCGTTTCAATAAAATAAAAAATCACTACCCTACATGACGTCTCTCTTATGTTATGGGGAGAAACTAGCAATCATAAAAATGACTTTTGCGCTTATAAAACAATGGGATATGAAATAAAAATAAGACAAGTATTGTATGTGACAAAATTTCGTCTGTTACTATCCTATTTGTGCCTAGGATGGTCTCATAAGTACCTGGTCTGACTTAAAGATGGCGATAGT
Source organism: Diorhabda sublineata (assembly GCF_026230105.1). Taxonomy (NCBI): domain Eukaryota; kingdom Metazoa; phylum Arthropoda; class Insecta; order Coleoptera; family Chrysomelidae; genus Diorhabda; species Diorhabda sublineata. Next base: position 3,125,247 of record NC_079479.1, read on the forward strand.
TGCTTGAAAACTAATCTATACAATATATGCTTGACTTTCGAAGACGCCACGTTGTTTAGTATTTGTTTAGCATCTACCAATAGTAAACATTTCCAGTGAATTTGGAAACATTGAAAAAATTGGTCATCGTTATTTGATACAAGGCTTTTGCCCAACCAATATAAAAGCTGAACTAGATACTATTCTTTGTGAGACTTCTCAACAATAAAATATTGGGTAGCATAGTTTAAACGAGACCGTACGATCTGCGAAGACCAGCAACTCAGTGGTGATGACAGGGGTACATCACATATAAACTGAACATTCGAAACATAAGAAAGCTGTGCGTAAGATAAGCGCCGCGTTTGCTTTGAATGGACCAAAAAAAAGCGTCGTGAATATGTTTCCATCAATTTTTGCGACGTTTCATAACCAAGGATGAGACGTGGGTCCATTACTTCACATCCGTAACAGAAGAACAATCGAAATAATGGTAGAACCGGCTCCAAAGAAAGCAAATACTGTTCCATCTGCAGGCGAGGTCATGACATCGGTTTTTTGGGATGCGCGTTAGATAATTTTCATTGACTATCTTGAAAAAGGAAATACTATCAACGAAAAGTATTATGCGAAGTTATTGAGCCAAGAAATCAAGCAAAATTAATGTATTAGCTCCCTCGTATTATTACTGTTCCCAGACTTGAAAAAATGGCTCGATGGTCAAAGATTTTCCAACAAAGAGGTGATTTAGCTGGTACATCGACCAAAATGTTAAGTGGAGATGAAATTGGTAGATCTGACCCATGGGGTAGAAGTCGTATTTCTAAGGGAATGCTGTAGTAAACAACGTTTTTTATTTGTAAAATTGTATCCACTAGTCTTGACCATACCATAAGGATCCAAAATGGCATTGGTATATTTCTTCCTGCCTTCCAAAAACGCAATTTTCTACAAAGGTGCGACACACTTTATGATGAGCAAAGTTGAAATAGGCAAAATACATGTTACCACACACAATTACCACACATAAAACACATCAGGACTATTTTCACGGTTATCGGAAGAAAAACAAGAAATGAACTGAGGTGACTATAGTTTTCAACAATTTGCAAAAAAAAAAGATTCCAGTCCATGCATGATTGAAAAGAATTTTTCGCTCATCAGTACAGTAAGGTGTTGACAGATGACAGAAGTGACAGGTCGACGTCGCGAGTGGCCGGGAATGAATCGTCACGATAGAAATTATCGATTTGTGAGTTGACCAGACGTGGTGAAAAAAAAACGGATCGCATTTTTGAAAAACTGATTAATATGAATAATGAATCTTTACTATGACCAAATGATCAAAAATTTCAATCTGCGGTGAGATTTACTGAAAGTTTTTTTCTTTTCATGGAAAAATCTTTTGAAACGGTTCTGCGTGTAAGATAGCAGCATACTTTCGGGTTGTTTATAATTAAATTGTTTAGTGAGAAATTAAGTGCGTATACACGGGTCAAAGCTTTCCGCTTTGGGCTTTAGTAGCGTGTCAGAAAATAGAGTTAAGCAGTTTGTGAAACTTTTCGTTGGTATCGAGACGATTAAAAATAAAAGAATTCCTTTTTGAGGTTTAAGCAACGATGAAGGAAAGCTGGATGTAAAGAATGGAACCGACTTTAAGTGGTTTCGACTTTTCTATAGTTTCGAACTTTTGTATCAAATTTCGTTAAAACCAAAAAGGAGCTAACTGAACAAATGGTTTTTGAAATGAAAAAAAGGCTTTTGATTTGATCCTATTTAAATAGTATACGTAATAAACAGTACTATTTGAAAATAAAAAAGTATGTAACAAAAAAAATTATATTTTGTGAGCCGAAGAAAAAAAGAATGTTTGGGGAACAAAATTTGAGGTGCCACACGATCTTCACTAAAAAAAGTTATTGGGAAAATTTTGTTCATTAATGTAATTCAAATACTTCAACAAGTAACGACTGTTCGAAACAAAAATGTTAAAAAGTTGGACCCTTCCTAACAGGGTTGGGTTGGGTTGTTGGTTTCTACAGGGCTTTTCCATCTGTGACATGACCTAATGTAACCTCTCTCCACGCTCTTCCCTCACATCTTCCAAATTATCAGGAATAAAATCCATTTAGATCTGTTGTTTATAATTTCTTCATTTATATCACTTTTTTAATTGTTTTAACATTTTTAAACATTGATTTCTTCATTTAGATCAGTTTTTTCATTGCTTCATCGATTTTCTTCATTGTTCTCTTCAATTAGAACAGTTATTTATTATTTTATTGAGTATCTATATTTATTTCTTCATTTAGATCTGTTTTTTGTTCTCTTCTCGATTTGATACATTGATTTGTTCATTTAGATCAGTTTTTTCATTGCTTCATCGATTTTCTTCATTGTTTTTTCCAATTAGAATAGTTCTTTATTATTTTCTTCAATATCTATATTGATTTCATCATTTAGATCATTTTTTTTCATTGTTTCATCGTTATATATATTCATTTCCCCATTTAGATCTGTTATATTTATTGGTTTTTTGATTATCTATATTGATGTCTTCATTTAGATCAGTTTTTTCATTGCTTCATCGATTTTCTTCATTGTTTTTTCCAATTAGAATAGTTATTTATTATTTTCTTCAATATCTATATTGATTTCATCATTTAGATCATTTTTTTTCATTGTTTCATCGTTATATATATTCATTTCTCCATTTAGATCAGTTATATTTAATGATTTTTTGATTATCTATATTGATGTCTTCATTTAGATCAGTTTTTTCATTGCTTCATCGATTTTCTTCATTGTTTTTTCCAATTAGAATAGTTATTTATTATTTTCTTCAATATCTATATTGATTTCATCATTTAGATCATTTTTTTTCATTGTTTCATCGTTATATATATTCATTTCTCCATTTAGATCAGTTATATTTAATGATTTTTTGATTATCTATATTGATGTCTTCATTTAGATCAGTTTTTTCATTGCTTCATCGATTTTCTTCATTGTTTTTTCCAATTAGAATAGTTATTTATTATTTTCTTCAATATCTATATTGATTTCATCATTTAGATCATTTTTTTTCATTGTTTCATCGTTATATATATTCATTTCTCCATTTAGATCAGTTATATTTAATGATTTTTTGATTATCTATATTGATGTCTTCATTTAGATCAGTTTTTTCATTGCTTCATCGATTTTCTTCATTGTTTTTTCCAATTAGAATAGTTCTTTATTATTTTCTTCAATATCTATACTGATTTCATCATTTAGATCATTTTTTTTCATTGTTTCATCGTTATATATATTCATTTCTCCATTTAGATCAGTTATATTTAATGATTTTTTGATTATCTATATTGATGTCTTCATTTAGATCAGTTTTTTCATTGCTTCATCGATTTTCTTCATTGTTTTTTCCAATTAGAATAGTTCTTTATTATTTTCTTCAATATCTATACTGATTTCATCATTTAGATCATTTTTTTTCATTGTTTCATCGTTATATATATTCATTTCTCCATTTAGATCAGTTATATTTAATGATTTTTTGATTATCTATATTGATGTCTTCATTTAGATCAGTTTTTTCATTGCTTCATCGATTTTCTTCATTGTTTTTTCCAATTAGAATAGTTCTTTATTATTTTCTTCAATATCTATACTGATTTCATCATTTAGATCATTTTTTTTCATTGTTTCATCGTTATATATATTCATTTCTCCATTTAGATCAGTTATATTTAATGATTTTTTGATTATCTATATTGATGTCTTCATTTAGATCAGTTTTTTCATTGCTTCATCGATTTTCTTCATTGTTTTTTCCAATTAGAATAGTTCTTTATTATTTTCTTCAATATCTATATTGATTTCATCATTTAGATCATTTTTTTTCATTGTTTCATCGTTATATATATTCATTTCTCCATTTAGATCAGTTATATTTAATGATTTTTTGATTATCTATATTGATGTCTTCATTTAGATCAGTTTTTTCATTGCTTCATCGATTTTCTTCATTGTTTTTTCCAATTAGAATAGTTATTTATTATTTTCTTCAATATCTATATTGATTTCATCATTTAGATCATTTTTTTTCATTGTTTCATCGTTATATATATTCATTTCTCCATTTAGATCAGTTATATTTAATGATTTTTTGATTATCTATATTGATGTCTTCATTTAGATCAGTTTTTTCATTGCTTCATCGATTTTCTTCATTGTTTTTTCCAATTAGAATAGTTATTTATTATTTTCTTCAATATCTATATTGATTTCATCATTTAGATCATTTTTTTTCATTGTTTCATCGTTATATATATTCATTTCTCCATTTAGATCAGTTATATTTAATGATTTTTTGATTATCTATATTGATGTCTTAATTTAGATCAGTTTTTTCATTGCTTCATCGATTTTCTTCATTGTTTTTTCCAATTAGAATAGTTCTTTATTATTTTCTTCAATATCTATACTGATTTCATCATTTAGATCATTTTTTTTCATTGTTTCATCGTTATATATATTCATTTCTCCATTTATATCAGTTATATTTAATGATTTTTTGATTATCTATATTGATGTCTTCATTTAGATCAGTTTTTTCATTGCTTCATCGATTTTCTTCATTGTTTTTTCCAATTAGAATAGTTCTTTATTATTTTCTTCAATATCTATACTGATTTCATCATTTAGATCATTTTTTTTCATTGTTTCATCGTTATATATATTCATTTCTCCATTTAGATCAGTTATATTTAATGATTTTTTGATTATCTATATTGATGTCTTCATTTAGATCAGTTTTTTCATTGCTTCATCGATTTTCTTCATTGTTTTTTCCAATTAGAATAGTTCTTTATTATTTTCTTCAATATCTATACTGATTTCATCATTTAGATCATTTTTTTTCATTGTTTCATCGTTATATATATTCATTTCTCCATTTAGATCAGTTATATTTAATGATTTTTTGATTATCTATATTGATGTCTTCATTTAGATCAGTTTTTTCATTGCTTCATCGATTTTCTTCATTGTTTTTTCCAATTAGAATAGTTCTTTATTATTTTCTTCAATATCTATACTGATTTCATCATTTAGATCATTTTTTTTCATTGTTTCATCGTTATATATATTCATTTCTCCATTTAGATCAGTTATATTTAATGATTTTTTGATTATCTATATTGATGTCTTCATTTAGATCAGTTTTTTCATTGCTTCATCGATTTTCTTCATTGTTTTTTCCAATTAGAATAGTTCTTTATTATTTTCTTCAATATCTATACTGATTTCATCATTTAGATCATTTTTTTTCATTGTTTCATCGTTATATATATTCATTTCTCCATTTAGATCAGTTATATTTAATGATTTTTTGATTATCTATATTGATGTCTTCATTTAGATCAGTTTTTTCATTGCTTCATCGATTTTCTTCATTGTTTTTTCCAATTAGAATAGTTCTTTATTATTTTCTTCAATATCTATATTGATTTCATCATTTAGATCATTTTTTTTCATTGTTTCATCGTTATATATATTCATTTCTCCATTTAGATCAGTTATATTTAATGATTTTTTGATTATCTATATTGATGTCTTCATTTAGATCAGTTTTTTCATTGCTTCATCGATTTTCTTCATTGTTTTTTCCAATTAGAATAGTTATTTATTATTTTCTTCAATATCTATATTGATTTCATCATTTAGATCATTTTTTTTCATTGTTTCATCGTTATATATATTCATTTCTCCATTTAGATCAGTTATATTTAATGATTTTTTGATTATCTATATTGATGTCTTCATTTAGATCAGTTTTTTCATTGCTTCATCGATTTTCTTCATTGTTTTTTCCAATTAGAATAGTTATTTATTATTTTCTTCAATATCTATATTGATTTCATCATTTAGATCATTTTTTTTCATTGTTTCATCGTTATATATATTCATTTCTCCATTTAGATCAGTTATATTTAATGATTTTTTGATTATCTATATTGATGTCTTCATTTAGATCAGTTTTTTCATTGCTTCATCGATTTTCTTCATTGTTTTTTCCAATTAGAATAGTTCTTTATTATTTTCTTCAATATCTATACTGATTTCATCATTTAGATCATTTTTTTTCATTGTTTCATCGTTATATATATTCATTTCTCCATTTAGATCAGTTATATTTAATGTTTTTTTGATTATCTATATTGATGTCTTCATTTAGATCAGTTTTTTCATTGCTTCATCGATTTTCTTCATTGTTTTTTCCAATTAGAATAGTTCTTTATTATTTTCTTCAATATCTATACTGATTTCATCATTTAGATCATTTTTTTTCATTGTTTCATCGTTATATATATTCATTTCTCCATTTATATCAGTTATATTTAATGATTTTTGATTATCTATATTGATTTCTTCATTTAAATCAGTTTTTTTATTGCTTCATCGATTTTCTCTATTGTTGTTTTCAATTAAAACAGTTTTTTATTATTTTCTTGAGTATCTATATTGATTTTATCATTTAAATAATTTTTTATTCATTGTTTCATCGTTTTATATATTCATTTCTTCATTTAGATCTGATGTTTATTGTCTTCTCGATTTGTTGCATTTATTTCTTCATTTAGATCACTTTTTCAATTGCTTCATCGATTTTCTTCATTGTTGTCTTCAATTAGAACAATTTTTTATTATTTTATTTTTATTTTTTCATTGTTTTATCGATTTTATTTATTGATTTCTTCATATAGATCATTTTTCTATAGTTTTATGTATTTTCCACATTTATTTCTCCATTTAAATCTGTTGTTCATTCTTTTTTGAGTTTTTACATTGATATATTCTTTTATATCAGTTGTTTATCGTTTTCTTGAGTTTTTGCTATGTTTTCTTCATTTTTTGCTTTTTTATTTTCCTCATAATCTATTTTCAATTGCTTGTAATGTTTCTCTCCACATTTTGCTGTAGGCGAACGTTTCGATTTTCAAATCAACTTTCATTACATTTACTTTCTTGCTGACAATTCCACGACATTCTCCTTGAACTATAAAAGCCGTAAAACATTCAAAATTCTTCTATTTATCTTTCTGTAGAAAAAAATTTGTCCAACCGCAATTAAATTCCGTATTGTCATTACAAAATGAACTTCCTTCGAATTATGTTGTATAACTGCGCTAAATTCGCCATTAAGCAACCAAAGCTTATAAAATACGGAGTTCTACACGAAGTAAGTACTTCGAAATACAAAGAGAAATGGAAATAACTGTGTAAATGTCGCCATTAACTAACATAATTTGCCTATTATCTCTTCTATTATCCGTTTCAACAACGTTTGTACGTGACACGCAGCCTCTTCTCTTCCTTCAATTACGGTTGAAGTTTTGTGGAAATTAAGAGGACCCTCATTTTCCCGAAAGTCCCGTCTTAACAGGGTGGAACGACATCTACCTAATGATTTAATAAAAAGTTCTTACCACATTACCTCTGAGAAGAATACTGCATTTATATCAATTTATATACGAGGTATATCTACTGTTAGTTCCGGTTCTATTTCGGAGAGCTAGAGCTGCAGTTGCTCTATCTCAAGCTGAAGAAATGAACGCCACTTTCAGATTCTGTTGGCGTGTTCTTTGTAGTGCTTCTTCATGATTTACCGACATAACGCTATGAGTGATTCAATGATCAGAAATTGAGTCACACAGGTCAATAAAGAACGTTATCAAGTCTTTGGTTACTTATGAACTGATTCACGTAATTGGAGGGAAGCTCAATCAAAACCGTAAGTTGCCAATTGCCCACTTTGGGTACCCAAAATTATTACTGAACAAAACAAAAAACATAATACAGATGGTGATGATTTTCTTTCTCGGATAAACACGAGGGATGAAAATTGAGTATTTTACAACACCCTAGAAACTAATAATCACGTCGACAACAAAAGTTAAGCGTCGAAAGTTCGAGTGTACCGTTGTTTTGTACAGAAAAGGCATTTGGTGCTTAATTTTTGTCCACGAGACAATTACAGCAAAACAGTACAAGCGCGAAGCATTACTGTCAATACAGACCAATCGTCAAAAGTGTTGCTTTTTTCCCAAGATAATGCCCCACCTTATACTGCGAACCTGACTACAAAATTCTATTGGAATTTGGCTGGGATGTGTCTGATCATCCTTCGTACAGCGTAGACCTCGCTCCTAGCGACTTGCTTCTCTTATATGAGGTATACAAAAAGTTGCCATGCTATGAAAGTACAATAAATATTTTTTTACTTCGAATGTCCAAATTGAACTTACATTGTGGATATTCCTCGTATTTTACGCAAAAGTTGACCCCGTTGCCAATGTCATCTTTATGTTCCTATTTTATATTGTTACGAATAAGCCCAAGACATAGACCGTGGAGCCGGTTATAATGGAATTCTGCCTATTCGATACACAGCGGAATTCGATTGTTTTTATCATAGCAGGCGATTTGTTTACATTGTTTCTTTTGAACTAATTTTTGTTTGTTTACTTTCTAGAATACTAGAAATGTCGTTTCTAATATATATATCGAGCATGTTTAGCGAAGATAGTTAGTTTATAATACATAGTCATGAATTTAAATAAATTATATAAGTTAGTTAAGTATTAGTGTTAAGTTGATTATTATATAAAATAGTTATGTGTAGTGTAAGTGTTTAAATAAATTAAGAGAGTAAGAGACAATATTTATAAATTCAGTATAGTATAAATAATTAAGAAAAACATTAGAATATTATCCAGTTTTCTTCTAGTTTATATGTTTTTTCATCTTCTCTCATGAATCTTGAGGCAGACTGGAATTGGAACCAGAAAGTGGGTTTTTGTTATTGAAATACTATGTTTACTAAGACAGTTTATATTCCGTCGCTCCTAAGTCAGTCACTGCTCTGTTATTACTTATTTCAGCTTCGTCTTCATCAATTCCATATTTTGTCTACAAAATCGATTCAGAGTAGGTACGTTATCGTCGGCATTGTTTTCTGTATGTAAAACTGCAAATTTTGATTTTTTATCATTCTATCATAGATAATATTTTATTAATTTTAAATTTTTGAATAATATTGTTGTGGTTTCACACTGTAAATGAAAGCGATACTTCTAAACAGTTAGTCAAAACATTCCAGACACTCCCAGAACGTAATGAAGCTGTATATTCCTTTATTAGACCGTTAATGTCGGTCTATATAGGCTCCATCATGGTAGATTCTCATATTGTGTCCGTTTTATTGTTTGCTTCACGGAATAGACGGGTTGTACGCCGAGGAAAATTAGCCCTCTTACTTCTAACCCCTTTTATATTTTATCTGGGAGAAATTGGTGGCGAAGGCGGGCTACAAAAGATCAGTTTTAAAACTATTACTTTTTTCTAAATACACACACATTTTACAGTTTAATTTCAGTCTCTGAAGACGATAACTTGGTTATCGAAACGCGCGCGCGTCAGACAGTGTAATCGCTAATGTTGGTGTAGTGGCAGTTTAAGCAGAGTGTTCAGTGTGACTAATTTTGTAATTATATATTTTTCTCTCTACTTTGTAGTATCTAACTTACTGGTATTTCTGCGAATACCGTTTCGTTTAAAACCAAATAAATATATATCTTTCTGCGAATTGACTGTCGAGTATCGTTGATCAATTTCGTAAAAAGTGTGGAAAATAAATCGCCGAGTAGATAAAAATCATCCTGTTTGAAATTGAGTCACGTAACTAGTTGATATCTGAGTATACAGAAGCTCATTTTAACTTTATTAGCATGCTTCCGATGTAGTACCATTCATTTAAAGTGTTTACTTAGAAGGTCATACCCTCTTTTAGTATAGTTGTAAACTGAAAATTCTTCTAGAAAATAAACTTTTCTTGATAGAGTGGTTACCAATATCCATCAAAGTCTTTTAATAATTTTTATTGATATATATTTATCGTTAGTCTCGTTAAAACTCGAGAGCGGCTGGACAGATTTGTCTAATGTATGTCTTGAATTATTTGTGGAAATTCAGAGAATGTTTAAATGGTGAATAAATTAGTAAATGTTTGGAATCATGATGTTTTGTCACAAATTAAACCATGATATTTGACAAAGGTTGTGAATAACGTCATACGAAGAAGAGGACGGATTTACCATTCGATTTTGAACGTTTACAATTTCCGGTACGTCTGGCTTTTGCGATGACCATGAATAAATCGCAAGGCCAGTCGCTGGAAGTCTGCGGAATCAACTTGGACTTTCTCTGTTTCGCGCATTTCCATGTTTCAACTACTTCCAGAAGACTTTCGCAAATCTTTGGAGATGCATCGCATTCATAACATTATTCATGTCTCATCAAGAGGAAAAATTAAGAAACCGCCAACTGACATGTTCTCACAACATAGGAATCGGCAGTAACTTAGTGTCGATTTATACCTAATCCTATTTAATTTCTTAGCTTTTATTTTGAAAGTTTTCTTTGTTTTTTTTTTGGACCTTGGGTTTTGGCGCCCCTAAAAGATGGTACCTGTGTACACACAAAATAAGAAATGTTTATTGAGAATAGAAGAATTTCTCCAATAAGAAGTAATTTAAGTTGGAATTTCTGGAACGCGCGTTTCGTTAACCATGTTATCGTCTTCAGAGATTGAAGGTAAATAGAGATATAATAGATTTATGAGAGATACGAATTTTAGTATCAAAAAAAAATTGAAAAAGAAATCAAAAGAATATTAGGACTAAAGAAAATGAATGAGAATGAATATATAAGATTTAATGATTGAAAATCTCATAAAATAGAGCTCGGAAATAATTAAATTTCTCTAGTTTCTTACTTCTTAGATTTTTTTGTTTTTGTTGATGAATAATTCTGGTTTTTGTTGATAAATAGTTTTGATTTTGGGTCTCTTTTGATTATTAATTAATTTTATTCTGATTAGACTGAAATATATCGAAACGAAACAATTTTTCACGTATTTAAAAAACTGTTTTCCAATCAAAACTTATCGAAAACCAACACTATTGATTGATGAAAACTTTTGACAGGTAATGTATACAAAATATCATATGAAAGAATTTACATTAGACAGAGAACTTTTCCACGTGATAATATTAAATATTGACAAATTTTTTTATTGAATATTATTATGTCATCAAGAGCGAGAAAGTATAGAAAATTTTAATTCAACAGGTTGATTGGAATTTTTATACGAACAGACTAACAGATTAAGTTAATTAAGTGTGATAAAAATATATTTCCATATGACATTGTTCTTTATTCATGCTTATTTTAAGAAAAAAAAATTGTTGTATCTAATTGTGGAACTTAAAATAAAATACCCATCATTACAAGGCGGTACATTATAGTCTTAAAGTCTTTCATATCTAAATGATAAAAAACTACACAAAAGCTCATTCATTATGGTGCCTTGCATATATTTTTTCACATTCGACATATGTATGGGGCTAATGTATATATTAGCAACCATTTTATTAAGAAGACCACACATAAAGAGAGACGCATTTCAAAAAGAAAAAGTGACGTGGAAATAAATTTCCATTGTGAATAGTTTTTAACATATTTACAATACTATACTCTTTATCAATAACCAAAAAAGTTACATAATACTTTACTTAACACGTTCACTGACAAGAATCTTTGTTTTTTGGAATAACCAAAATGCAGTATGTAACTTAATCGCGATATAAAAGTATGAAACATCACCTTACATCCCAGAATTGGTACTCAATGATTTCTTCTTGTCTCGATCAGTTAGAACAAAGAATTTTATTACTTTCTACTGGTAGAGAATTTTTTGAATCACATATCCCATAAAAATGTCTAAAGACACTCAGCACCGTCATCGAGTACTTGCCTCATTGTCGAAATATCCAACTGTTAGATAAAAAACGCCATATGGCTCAGAGAGTAATTTTGTTGGGCCACGGTGTATATGACACTCTAAACCCCAACATACATATTTATACTCAAATGTATGATTTTATTGAAATAGTTCAATTTTTGCCAAAAACCTGAGCTAACTTCAATTTGATTTGACCATCAAGCCTTACGTAAATGTATGGGGATATAATAGCATAAAAATAAAAAAACTACCCTTAGTTGAAGTTGTAGGGACCTTGTATTCAAATTTTATGAAAATAGCTGTGGTAAGTTCTTCTGAAAGATGATAAGTCATTCATTTATATAGCCAAAACATTATTTTGTATTAACTTTATTTAAAAATTGATTAAAACCAAAACTAATATACAATATAATTGAAGGGGACTTTTTTCCAACCATATTTATCAGTTCTCCGAGTAATATCTATAGTTTTATCATCTAAATTTTTAATAAAACCCGCCAGAATGTGTATTAGTCTTCAAAAACCAATACAATGAACTAAAGACTTTATTTAATGAGGTAATTGAGCTGATTTTTTTTTTCTTAAATTATTTTACAACAGAACTCGATGAGCATAGACGATATCTTCTTCAAGAAGTGAATTTAACTATGGTCCCGTAGGAACGCAGGATTTGGGTAGTATTATCATAATCGAATCTACCCTCACCAATCAGATTATACCAAATTACATCAACCCTTAACTAACTAGCTGTTACCGTTGCTTTCGGCAACGTTCTTCTTGTCTGTATTCTTGCGAATTTATCAAATTTGTATACGCAGTGACACAAGAATAAGTCACCATTTTGTTTTTGATTTTAATAAAGTACTTCAACTAAACTTTGTTTGACTGATATGTGAAGGTGTTTTATAAACCTTACAAACATCACCCGTTTTCGACTACCCCTTTCTCTGTATATACGTTTTAAATATCGTTTCTACACCTTGTATATCATTTTTTTAACTTATAAATTCCATATAACATCACAGCACACACATGACAGATGACACGAGACGGATGGATCATAGACAGCACACAGCACACATGACACTTGGCGTACATGATCATAGACCTCACAGAACAGACAAATGACACGCGACAGTTGACAGTTGACATGTTACTATCTCAGCGACTGTGAGATACAAGAGTACAAACTAGTATTTAACCTTTATAATAACTCCTCTCGATACGTAAAAAATGAGAAAGCAACTTTCAAATGAACTACGGGGATTAAGAGGATTTTTATGTCTTCGTATCCCAATTCCAGTTCGAATTTTTCGATAAAAGTGGTAGAAGTTTACAAACGTCTGTTTCTTTTTAGTCGTTATAATATTTTCTATAGTGATAACTTTGAATAGCAGTCGGTCGTTTTTAATAAACTAGCTTTTAAACTTATCGCAAAAAGAAGAAGAACTACATTTATAAAATAAAAATCTCTTGTTTTCTTTTTAAAATATCGAACGAGTTGGTATAACAACACAGTTAGGCCAAAACGTGACCGGCAACAAAATCGTCGTATCGACTCCGTCGAGCTAAATCCAGATAAATGTTAGAAATTTTTTTCACCAGTATGAAATATAAGAAAAAAAAACAATGTGTTGTCGTCGGTTGTACATTTATACAGACAGTTTTGATTTCGAAATTTTAAGATATTTTCTAGTTCTGATATAATATATTCTGTTAATTAAATACCTGTAATTAAGAAAAATATTTTCGTACTGAGCTTTCTAGAAAGTTCAATACTTTATTTTCATAATACATGATATCGATTTAGCACGTTGTCGCTGAATTCCTATTGATTCTAATCTAATTTATCAACTCTCTCTCTACAAATCCTAAACTTGAACGCCTAAATCAACATCGAATAACAATATTTTGACAAGAGTGAATTATCTAATTTGTAATTATTCCAACGACGCACTGCTTCTTCGGTGTCGACGGTATTGGAATGCTGATGGCGCGTGACTTACCCCGAATTCTAGTGGCGTCATCAAAATTACTTATTCCATATGATGAGTCTTTTTAGACTACCAGTAGTTCAAAGAATTTCCCAAATATTTATATCCATGAATTGAAATACAAATGATCTTTTATTAAATTTTATAATCGTGCTTTTTCTTTTTATTTGATCTTCTACTTTTCTTTTTTTCCTCATACTCACAGATTCCTTTAGCTCAATCCAACTCTTCGAATAATCCACAACACAAATTCCTTGGCAATCAAAATTAAACAGCAACCGCAATATATACAAAATTATAACAAAAAAATTTCATGGAATAAAAGGAAACGAAGAGGTAGACCTGGTGGATTAGAAAGCCGTTACCACAAATTCGCTTTGTTGGTGTTGAGATTGGAAGTAATATGCCTGGTCTAGTCACGTAGCCGATTTAGCCAATGCAGCTCACAACAACTTGGAGCTCTCTCCAAAACCACAAAAGTAACAGCTTCTAATCCTCTACAAGTCCCAGATTTGTTCATCTTTAGAATATTGCTCGCACATTTGGAGTTTCGTGTCCAAGTTTACCCTGAGGATACTCGACTCAATACAGACAAGAGCAATTCGACTTATAGGCGATCGAGAGTTGACCAGAATCTTTGACAGTTTAGAGAATACAAGAGAGGTAGATGACTCTGTTTTGTCGAAAGTTCCAGATCAATATCTACAGGTATTTCCACACGGTAGACACCACTCGAATCACTCCAGTTTAAAACTTAAAGTACCGAGTGAATGGGAAAACAAATGGTCAAAACCCACATGATATTCCAAAAATATATTCCGTCGTTCTTCAAAGGAGACAACAACTACTTTCTTGGCTGATGCCTCGACGTATATTGAATTACATCTTCTCTGAAGAGCGTAATTTCAATCGACCTTTTTGATTTGATGTATGACGAACGGCAGAATACATTTTCGAAATACTAAATTTCGAAATTATTTGAGGGGTGAATAGTAGAAATCATTCATTTTGATATATTTTACACTCTGTTTACCATCAGAATCTATATTATCGGCGACTACGCGACTTCGGTGTAGAATATAACGACGCTGTTTGACGTTGTCTACAGTTCGAGCCTCAAACCAAAGCGAGAGTTGTTATACCACTCTGATGAGACGTAATAACGTCGAAACTAGTTAGGGGCTACAAACCTATCCTTGCATTGGGGATTTTAATATCGACAAAAAGGTCGATTGACATCACGCTCTTCAGAAGAAATATAATTCGATATTCTTCGAGGCATTTAGCCTAGAAAGTAGTTTTTTTCTCCTTTTAAGATATATGTAATCAGTTGTAAATTCAAATAGGAATAGTAGTCTCTCATTTAAGATCTTTTTGACTCGTTTCTTGTGGCGAATCAATCCACGTTCTCTTCATTCTTTTTTATTAAACCAAAGTTCCTTGAATGTTTTGACTCAAACTGCTATCTTCTCCATTTATTCCTATCCTGGCTAAAGACTTTTTGATCTTTTTCTGAGCCGATTTCCTAAGGGCTTACATTCTGTTATTCTTTTAACTTTTTGTGTGGTAGCTGCGATTCTATGAATCTGCTAATAGTTTCTTCATCAAGGATTTCTCTAATTTCAGCGTTCATAAGGTTTCTATATTGTGAGTCACCATCTTTTCTTTACATTTTTCTTTCGGAGGTGTTGAGTTTGAGCTTCCTAAAGTGAAAGACTCCATGAAACCATGGTCAGTGCTACTGAAAAATTTAGAGTTGAAGTTCTTCTAACGCGTCTCCGTCTGTTTTTTGTTAATTTGTTTTTATTCTAGTGATATACTTTTACGGACTATTTTTTCTAATTTAATAGTCAGAATTTGAGAATAATTATGTGTATATGTGTATTCTGATCTATTTTCATCAGATACTTCAGAAAAACCCGTCATATAATTATGTAGAAACATCTTGTAACTCACCGAAAGATATTAAAGAATATAAATATCGACAAATTCCCAATTTAGAAGTCGAAATAGATGTTTTAAAAACATTAAATATCATTTAGAGACAATTTCTAACTTCGAAATCGTTAAATGAGATCGAGATCGAATCGATTAAAGTAATAAATTGAATGTTAGACAGCTTCAAGGTTACCTTCAGCTGTACAATTCTCGAACGTATCGGCTTCATCTCGAGATAAGCTAACAGCAAAGACAAGTCGAAGTTTCTTGAAGAATTTATGATTTTAGTTGGGAAGTTCGATTTGTGAAGTACCTGTCGTATGTTCCTTTTTAAAAAGAGAAACGACTTATCCATAATGGATTCACGGGAATTCGACAACCACCTCATCTTTATCTGGGACTGGATAATTGAGGAATTTATTATCTCGTGATTTATAGGGTACGAAATAAGTATTGAAAACTGTGAGTGAAAAAAATGCTCGCGACAAAAAAGATTAAGAAGTGGGGAGGGGCTCCATCATGTATAAACCATCCTACGTAGACTCTGGAAGTGTATGAAAGTGCAAATAGGTGTGAATTTCTCGCGCATACCATCGATTAAAGGTTTGATCCATATTTGTTCTCGTCTATCATCATGTATCAATGTTTGATTGTGCCCAACCTACCTTACCTTTTTTTTGGCCCCTGGTGGGCCGTGCAATGCTGTAAGTTCATGTGGGAGCTTTCACCTCACTAAACCACCCTCTTCTGTAAACCCACCATTAGGGTTTAACACTCCGGAAGGACATAAGTATGTCATAACGACGGCGTGCCTCAATAATGATGCTGCCTCAGTCTTATCCTTGTCTTTCTCTGTCTTCCGACTCCTTTTTCTTCATAACTTGAGATATATAGGCGATTATATCCTTCCATTTCTTTTCGTTCACAATCTCTGTTACTGACGGTAACTTTCCTATTTTCTTTTCTATTTCTTCTCTTTTTACATCTCACCTCTCGTATTTTCATAGGACATTAGAGACTTTTCTTGATGTTTTTAAGCTGCGCTTTATTTTCCAGTTTATCCCACCTTTCCTGCAATTTCTTTAACGTCTGTTCTCTCGCCATTCTCCTATTACCGGCCAGTCTACCTCCAATTTTATATAGGACCTTCTCTCGGAAATCATTAGGTCGATGGGAGGGAATCCTGCAATGACTTGTGCCAATACTAATAAATCTGCGTATTTTTGTACCTTTATGACATCTCTCCAGACCGGCGCCGCATATAAGTGGACACTAAGTACTACTTGACATTCTACATAAGACTTTGAAGTTGTGCTGTCTTTTTAATAGATTTTTCTGTCACATATTCAATATGATAACCACCCCCAAATACTTACATTGCTTTGTTTTTTCTAGCCTTATGCCATTTACCACCATTCGGAATTGTCTTGAACTTTCCTCGGTGCTTTTATCACAACGATTTCTGTCCTCTTTGGTGCTATTTTTAGTTCGTTTTTTTTGTCCATGTGACTGCTTTTGACACAGCCCTTTCTCTCTCTCGATCGCCCTCTACCCAGTAGATTACATCGTCTGTATAAGCTATCACGTCCACCAACCTAATCTCCTGTCAATCTTTTTTTTATGATAATTTTATTCAGAATGTTTCTTTATGGCGAACGGTTTAGTTGACATGTAGAACGATCTAAAAATCTAAATATCTCGTAAACCATAAATTTTATCGAGTCAAACAAAGAGTACATTTTTGTTAAAATCTCGATTGTAAAATTCATTTTTGGTATTTTTATGTTGGGCTTGAGCCGCCCTTGGCCTTTAGATGGTAGTGTAGAATTATTTATTCCGCGAAACACATTACTGGACATACGTAATCATCCATTAAATATTCATAATGTTGGAATGTATAATTTAGAAAATAAACTTAAACTTTAAAGACCTATAACTCAGAAACGAGGGGTTGTATTAGAAAAATTTTTGTCACAGTATTTTTTTCACGTCATCCACTCATTCCTGAACTAAATATACCTTTTTTGCCGTGAAACTCCAAGAATGATGATTTCTTGAACGGCAAATTAAGCGGCAATTATTGATGTGTTCAAATATAATTGCCGTACATAGGGAAGCGGTTTTTCATGGTGTGGATCGCTAAGTTTATATGAAAAATTGCTATTTCCCAACTTTGCGCACTACCCCGATGTGCTCCGGATAAATCAACGATGATTTCTTGAACGGCAAATTAAGCGGCAATTATTGACGTGTTCAAATATAATTGCCGTACATAGGGAAGCGGTTTTTCAGGGTGTGGATCGCTAAGTTTATATGGAAAATTGCTATTTCCCAACTTTGCGCATTACCTCGATGTGCTCCGGATAAATCAACGATGATTTCTTGAACGGCAAATTAATCGGCAATTATTGACGTGTTCAAATATAATTGCCGTACGTAGGGAAGCGGTTTTTCATGGTGTGGATCGCTAAGTTTATATGAAAAATTGCTATTTCCCAACTTTGCGCACTACCCCGATGTGCTCCGGATAAATCAACGATGATTTCTTGAACGGCAAATTAAGCGGCAATTATTGACGTGTTCAAATATAATTGCCGTACGTAGGGAAGCGGTTTTTCATGGTGTGGATCGCTAAGTTTATATGAAAAATTGCTATTTCCCAACTTTGCGCACTACCCCGATGTGCTCCGGATAAATCAACGATGATTTCTTGAACGGCAAATTAAGCGGCAATTATTGACGTGTTCAAATATAATTGCCGTACGTACTTATGTGTTAAGCTAGCGGACCATAATTTTTTTTAAAAATAACTAACGGCAAATTCTTGGAGTTTCACGGCAAAAAACGGCAGTTATTAAGCTAATCAAAAGACATTTTTGAAAAAATTGGTCCGCTAGGTTAACGTACGTTTCAATAATTACATTCTTAATCGTATCACAAAAAGTTTTCTACTACCACGTACTTTCTACTGACCACGTGTTTTCGGTGGTAGCACCTTACGTGAACAAATGCTGAACTACCAATTAATTTATCGCGAAAATTCCACCACGTTTGCTAAAAACCTCTCATAGTCAAAATAGTATCTCGTTGTCCGACTTTTTCTGTTCGTTTAGTGAAAAAATATAAAACTTAAAAGCATTCGCGACACGACATCAGAGAAAAATAAATAAAATAAAAAATGCCGAGCGATAAAAAAAGTTTCTCAAAGGAATTCATTCGTCGTTGCAACCCGTAGTTATTTTAGCGAAGAGAGAAAATAACTCTCATTGACATAACACACAATTTGCTCAATAATGGTACAATAACATTAATTAAACCTACAATTCAGCGCCCACAAACATTGCCTGAAATAATTCCGAAGTAAAATATCTCGAGCTGATAGATCTTGTACGCTTGACAAAGGCAAGCTCGTGTACATCAGACGTACAATTGTCATCGAAGTCGTTTCATTAAGAAAAAATAGTACAGGAAATTATTTAATAGTTGCACAGATAAAACATTGTGGACAAACGCTTGTAAAAACTACAAAATAAACATAAAAATAACTAAATAAAGTTACGAGTGAAATGAAATTTCAATATGCAGAAGAAAACCACAATGAGTAAGAAAATTATAGGTAATAATTAGTATATAAGTCGGATGTGAGTTCATAGCAAAAATTAAACCAGTATGCAGTCGATTACAGTGTAGAAGGCACTTTCCAGTAAATATGCCCTCAAATTATTGCGGAATGCGGGAAAATATGGTATAGATTTGATTTCAATTGGCAAGTGATTGTGCATTTTTTTTACATTGTAAACTATTGAGCCCTCAACTAATTCTGAACGCGTTCCTAAGTGGATAGCTGTGCAACGATCTTTGTGATATCGAAGAAGCGTATTTACGAATTAGGCAAACGGATTCAAAGATAAATAAGGAAGAATTTTTAATCTTTCAAACAAGACTCTGTAGTGAGCCCTGGTGTTTAATCCAAGTAAATATCTAACAGCTCTCTTTTGTAGTTTGAAGGTTCGCCCATTTCATTTAACTTCTGTGTTATAATCGATTTTTATGTACGAAAGAGTAATAAAATCTACTAACTAATCCAATACTTAGTACACATCAAGTTTAATATAGAAAATGTAGAAGAGGCACAACCGATAAATCTTGGACTATTTTTGCTTAAAGTTATTGAAGATCTCTAAGCTCTAGTAAGGTTTCTGGCCGTGGTTTTTACTGGCTCTAGTAACTGATACCAAGGATTTTAGGTAGAGCAACCTAAATAAAGAAAACTTTGACTTTTTTTAATCTTCCAAAACCACCACAGATTGATTTTATCTTTGATCATCAATAGAAATGATCTGGGAGCGGCAAAAAACCGTAGCAGTATCTTGGCCACCACTTTACATTCACATACTAGCTTTCATCCACTGCAAACAACTCAGTTTCCTTCCTATTGCAATATCTCGCGCAGACCATTGATTACAAGACTTACTTTGTAGTTTCCACTTTTATCATCCAGCGCTCAAGATCTTACTCTTGGAGATCTTTGGGAATATGATGATAAATCGTTGACTTTTCGTACAGATTGTCGAGTTTTAGAAACGATTATCTTGATCCACGCAAATAAGCGACTTAACATCCCATATATTGTTACGAAAAAGTTCGCAAAATGGTTCCCTACACCGGCCCTGTCCATCTACTGGAATTTTAAAAATTCAGTAAAATCGCGCGACGCTTTTTGGGCGGCGTCTTTCACATTTCTTATAAATAGCGGAACTCGTTTGATGTTTATTTGTATATAATGTTTTTAGTAGCAGGCAGTTTATTCACAGTATTTCTTCTAAATAATATCTTAGTCCATTTATTTATTTCTTTTTGTTCTAGAATTTTGTAGAATTTTATTTGGGTATATAAATGATTTTTGTAAACGACGTTTTAAGTTTTAAACAATTAGTCGTAGAAAAAGGACCGAAATTATTTAAATGACATTTATAAGTAAATTATTATAAGTTAAGTGTATTGTATAGTGTGTAAATAAATTAAGAACGCAATAAAGTGTTTATAAATTGAAATCTAAATGAAAAACTTTACAATTTAATACGTAAAATCGACTTCTCTTGATTCGATGTTGTAAATTTAACGAAATGCTTCAATAACGACAGAAATTTGTCATATTCGGCCGTTACGTCTCTGTTTCCCACTTTCCGTAACGTATTATTAGTGTTAAATATTTCCTGTGCTATAAAACTGTCGACTGCAAGTGAAAAGACATTTCGAGTTGGACTGAAAACATAGTGGCGGGCACGTCAATACGCCAGGTAGCCAAGTTCGGTAATTAACCAGCATTGTTCAGATAAGAACGATCAGACCGATGGCAATGATGCTTCTCCAAGATATCACCATTGTCAAGAGGACGACTATCGACCACCGATGATCGTCAGGTCTCTTTACAACTTCAAGATAACGAAACAAAAATATTTTCTATTTAAAGATTACTCATAGATAAAATCTTTCATTCCAAGTCTTATATCGTTAATTAATTAAATTAAATATTTATAGGGTTCTCTGAAAATTCTTATACACTTAGTTCGACGATTCTTGAAGCCATTTAACCCCAAGAAATATTAGTAGTGAAAACCTCTCCTGTACGTGAAATTTCTAGGATAGAAAAGAGAATAAAGTCAGTGGGAGTCAGATCTAGTAAATACGGTTGAACCTCTCTAAGTTGTAGTGCTTGGGAAACATGTGTCCTTGTAGCTGATACATTGATGTTCTAGATATCTGCAAGGCAAACTAGGTGTTCAAGATCTACGTCTCCCTATCAAATTAGTGTGGAAAATACTGCTCTAGGTGGCAGTACTTCATCAATTTCTTCTTGTGCGTCAAAAATTATGATATCTGAGGATAACTGGATGATTTCGCATTGTAAACCAAGTCGTTTCGCGGGCTGCCTCGAGGCGTTCCTCACCTGCAATTTCTTGTTCTTCTTCAGTCCTTTCATTCGCAATGTTTCGGATCCTAATTGCATTAAGACGTTGTTGGAACATAATTCAATTTTGCAAAGTGATAATGGGAAGAAATTTGTTAAAAACTCGTGGTTAGAACTAAAAATAGTACATGGTAAGCCATGACACAATCTCATAGACTAACCATGACGTAGTGAAGATGCTTTAAACTTGGTTAGAATCTAACAAGACGACGAAATGATCTGAAGGATTCCATTTAATCCTATTTTTGAAGAATAAAGCGTATCATGCAGTTATAGATCGTAGCACTTCGAAGCAATGTACGATTGTAAAGCTAAATCTAGACTTCCTGAAGAGGCTACAGAAAAGAATTATGTTGTATAAGGTGGAGAAAGTACAATTTTGAACACTGATTTACAAAATGAAATACCAAAGAAGCTGATAAGGAGACTTATTTTATTTCGTAGTAAGAAGTGCAGCTAAGTACCAACGAGTCATCAAAGAACTTTATACCGGAACCAGAACAAGAATTAAAACTAACGTAGGACTCTCTGAAGAAGTTTAAATTAATATTGGTGTTTGACAAGGACAGTCTTAGCCCAACAAAGTCTATGCAGGATACAGAATGGGTTACCGCTTCCTAAAGGTATTGCTTTATGCAGACACAATCAATGGTAGCAGGTATCAAGATTCAATTACCTGGGAATGAATATATCTAGTGAAAGAAACCTGACAGAGGAGGCACGAACACAAGCATCAAAAGTCAGCGGATATTTGAGAGATACAGTGTGGAGAAACAAAGCGATGAGCTCATAGAGCAAGATCAGAATCTATAAAACGTGTGTGAGACCTATTCTTTGAGACTAGAGCCAAGACATCAACAACAAAAAGAATAATGAGAACCTCAGAGATGAAAATACTGTTAACCATCAAGGGAGTCACCCTCGGGGACCGAATAAGGAGTGATGATATAATAGAAGAATTGGGCGTACAGGTCAGGGCACGAAAAAGATTCTGGAGGAATCACGTAGAAAGAATGCCAGAAGATAGATGGGCAAAGAAGTGGTACGAAAACTGGAGTTCAGCTTCTCAGGAAGATCCAGGGAGAGAGCCAAACGTACAGGATTGAACGGGACCTGGTCCTATTGGAAGAGGAGGAAGAAGAGGAAGAAGTGCAGCGTTGTTATTTATACACTGATATTAGAAGATGTAGGATTTTTCTTTTTTAGGAAAAACAAAATATATGGTATTTAACGTAACTAGAAATTTTTGCAACAACTAAATACCTACGAGAAATAGTTATTGATGAGATCGTTAGTAACTTGAGTAATGAGGTTAATAGAGAAAGACAAAGCTACGAAATTAGTATCGAACTGGAGGGAGTGTACATTATAGTCAACCATTCATAAATTATATTAAATAAATGAATGGCATCACGTAGCCAATGGAAGCTACCGCTTAAGTCGGTCCACACCTGCTAGACATCAATTAGAACAATCTAACATAAACATACTGATAAATCTTCCGATAAAAAAAAATTTCCTTTTGTCTACGTACCGGCGTACGTCGACTAATCCTTTCACGTTTATTTTTGTACTTTGTTTCAATGAACCTTTGAATAAATTAAAACAAAACAGTTATTGGCACGATTCTCATGCCTTCGCTAGTTGCATTCATGTGAAGGGACCAGAATAAACCGTGGCACTCGATTAAAGAACATCGCGTACATGCTCTGAATTATGCAAATGTCCTTTTTTTGTTATATATATATGTGTGTGATACAGAAGGGAGAAGGATCATTTTTCCCGCGTCTAAAAGTAGTAGGTACACAACACTTGAGTTGTTTTGGAGA
The DNA here is from genome assembly GCF_026230105.1 of Diorhabda sublineata. NCBI lineage: Eukaryota > Metazoa > Arthropoda > Insecta > Coleoptera > Chrysomelidae > Diorhabda > Diorhabda sublineata. The sequence goes on from NC_079479.1 coordinate 3,148,824, forward strand.
TATTTTAAGAACGGTTATATTTTTGTTTTAATGCGAATTTCTATAAATTAGTCCAAATTTTCGTTGGAATTTCTCCAGAAAAGTATTCAATTAATTTTAAAAATTTCGACAAGTAATCGTCGTCCATTTGGTACCATTCTTTTCTCAGGTTATTCCAAAGATGTGAAATGGATGGAGGACAACTCAATCGGGTTCGAAGAGTGCTTGGAATCGTTGTTATGTTGGAAGATTAATTTTTTGCCGATCAGAACGTACAATATTTTCCTCTAATATTTTTTATAGCCTTGTTTCTTCGATATACAAGGTTCACTAGGTCTTCAGTTACCACTACAAATAAACCCCAAACCATGGTTCTAGCATCCGTTCTTCCTTTCACCTTCTCTTAGATCCAAAAACCTCAAACTTTGATTCAACATTTCATAAAACTCCCTCCCACTTTTCATGCTTTAAATTTTTATGTTTTTTAGCCCTCTGCAATATCTTTATTCCATTTTGACGTCTTTTCTACTGTTAATCTTCCAAAAAGATGGAGATGGAGAGAGATTCGAGGCTCCTGTGGGCAGGATTGCATGACCTGACGTAGTAATTCTTGCTGGGAACGAGAGGAATGGTGAAGAATAACTAGATAGATAGAGGACGATTTAGCAACGAAACTGGAGTTTTATCCAATTCTTCGAATGGATTGGGAGGTCGATATTAAAATATTTTTTTTAAAAACTCGATTGTTAGATAGAGGACGATTAAGAATGATGACCGAGATTTGTTTGAGTTCTTCGAATGAAGTGGGTGGCTCGTATGTTAGAATTAAAATTTCTTCAAGTCTTCAAACGATTCGAAATTACTGAAAATACAGAAGATGAAAATTGAAATATTTTTGTTGTACTCGTATATGTTATAAATATACTAAAAATTTACCACTTTGTAAACAATGAAGGAAAAAAGCAGTAGACTGAATACGAATACCTACGAGTACATATTCGTTTGGTACCTGCTGTTTTCTCATGAAGGCAGTAAAGTGTTTTACTTTGACTTATTTATTCCACAAAAAAAAGATTTCATACGTGTTTTTTATTGTATTAGTCTTCATTAAACTACTTTGTAATTTATGGAGTCGTTGGTGATACATCGTACTAAAAGGGATTGATGGAAGCATCAGGATTATGAGTATATATAATAAAGTAAAGAAAATAATCGTTCTTGGGTGAAAAAAGAATATTGATTGTTGACTTAATATTAGGAAAAGTTATTTATGTCCCAAAAACAAAAATAGAGTCTACACTTGGTTCAAGGAACGAGCTCTCAAGATAGATAAAGTCATGATCACTGTGTTTTGGTATTTTAAAAATTCCTTATCCATAAAAAAAAAGAAAACGAATACTATACGAAAAACTGAACGGTTTATCATGTTAAAAAATAATAATAATTATACCACAAGCTCTAAAATTATCAACCAGAAGCATCTACATCTGCTGGGATAACCTACAAGTTGTCGAGTAACTTGGAGCGGTGGTTAGAACCTCTAAAGTGGTACAAAACTGTATCGATATGTTTTAAAAACATTCAGTGAATAAACATGTGAGGCTTGCGTGGGTCACTGGACATTCTGGTTAGCAAAAAGTGTCACGGTCTTCCCAATTCCCGTATCCGATAGATACATCAAAAGTCTAATGAATAAAGATCTGGAAACCACCAGCAAAACCCTCTTCAGAGGACAATCCAAAGTTTTGGAAGGCAGTCTCATTCAGCTCATAAGAAATCAACTGAGGCTGATCAGCCAAGGACCTCAAGACGATAGATCTCGGAAGATATTCAATTTCCGAGATACACAATTGTCCTTTATAGAAAACCGGGACAATGAGTCAATTGCTGAGCAGCTGGTTCAATCAGAATCCAATTACAATCCAATGTTTCTGAAAGACCCAGCTTCAATTGATCCGTCAGCTACTTACCGAATGGATTGAGATTTTTGGTTCTTGGTTGGTTAATAATTAACAACAAAAGTTATGAAAGGTAAGTTTAAAAACTAAGACTCACGATTGTAGTATGATATATATTTAAAAGTTTTCAGCTTTTATAGTCCAGTGAATAACGTGGATTTGCGTGAAATTTTGCAATTGAGTTCTAATTACTCTTCACCTCAAAATCTACCTGATGCAAATATGTGCAAATTATTATGAGGGGTGAAAACTACCCCTGATTGTAAAAATTTCGTTGTGTAGAGGCTTTTGTGAATTCTTATGGATTCCGTTTAAGTTTTGGGGGAATAATTGGGTCGAACGGTTGGAACTTTCAAAGATTGTAAATCACGGTGTTTTGTTTGTGTTATTTTAAAACTTCTCACCTAAATATGTTGTTTATGTTGGAGCACAGAGGGGTTCTTTGTTTAGAACAAACCTGGAGTGAGGTACGGTCGTTTTCAACAATAAAATAATGACTCTTGTGTATCTTCAAGTATTTCTTTGTATTTCTTGATAAACACAGATGTATGCACACAATTAATTAATTCGTACGCATTGAAAATACCGGTTAAGTTAGTTTTGTTATCACTATAAATAACTATCACTTTATATGAGTTTGATAAACATTTATTATTACTTCTAAAAAGGTAAAACTTTTAATTTCTTTATCAATATCAACAAAAAAACGTATCTTGTTGTTCAAATGTATTATAAATATATTATGAATATACAAGGTGTGATTTAAATCACAACAAATCAATAGAGGAATTTCTGCTTTTCTCACCAGTTTTTTCACTCTTTCTCTGGTAAAATTTCTTGGTTTTCCACTTTTCAGGAGGTTCAGATAAGTTATTTCTTCCTCACATTCGGCTTTAACACGGTAAATGCTTCTGCGAGAATTATGGTGTTGAAGAATGCTAATTCTGTGAGAATCAGGGATCGGGGACTAAATTATAAATGCTAAACAACTCGTAAGACATTTGGCCAACCCTGCAGAGGATCAACTCCTATATCAGGGCCACTACAGCATACACGCTAAATCAATAGGGGAATTTCTGTTTTGAAACATAAATATTTTAATCTGGGGATGTAAATTCGGCCAAATTAATTACCCGACCTACGGTTACATGAAGGTCTATTTGAATCCAGTGATAAATTTGACCAAAAAGTGCCACAGGTACAGAAGGAAGGTACGTATCCGAAAACGGAAAAGTAGCAATGGTATTCACTAAATCCGCACACTCTAATTTATATTTTAATACAATAATATACTTAAAAGTATTCCTAGATTAGATTTTTAGTGCAAATGGGATTTTTAGTGCATTTTTTATAAAAATCTGTCCGTCTGTCCGTCTGTCCGTCTGTCCGTCTGTCCGTCTGTCCGTCTGTCCGTCTGTCCGTCTGTCCGTCTGTCCGTCTGTCTGTCTGTCCGGGCTTTTTACATTTAATTCCTGTATAGTTGCAGATGTGCCAAAACGAAATAAATTTTGGTCATTATTAGAAAAAATTTAGTTTTCTTAATGACAGGTAAAATTTTGTCGTTTCCACCTGTTGTGGTCTTTAGCAAAATATTACTTGACATTGACAACTCGCAAAATTATGTTTACGAAAAGATTAACTACAACATAAATATCAAAATATCAATATTTTGTTTTATTGCGCTGGAAGCTGATTATTCACTAACTCAGTCTAACGGTAAAAAATGTGCTTAGTCTCTTATGATCTTTTTACTTGTTATTTATTAGATAAACGACCGGAAATGACTCATAAAAAAAATTCCGGATGGATTTTTAGTGTCATAGTGTTGTTTATCTATACTTTCAAATTATCCACTGATTCTGAGTATCAAATAAGGATCAGGACAAATTGTACGACCGTTCTTTATAAAGAACTGTATCAAATAGATCACCCCTCGTATAATACTTATTTGATAATCACTGTTTTCGTTATTTACGGTTAATTTCTTTAAATTTTGATTATTCTAAATAATTATTTATTGATACGAATTGTCTGACCAAATATTATGTCTAGTTAAATACTTTCAGATTATTAATCTCGTTATTAATTGTTGTAATTATATTATAACGACCATTTTATGATTATTTGATTATTTAAACTCCACAATCTCCAATTTAAACATATTCTACATGGTCAAATTTTCGTTGTAACTGGATTGAAATATACTTTGGTCGTTTAATAACTAAATTCGAACATAAAAAAAAACATTTTCTTGTTTCTTGTATAATTTCTTACGTCTTACGTCGCAATTATTTTGCTGATAATTAACATAAATAGTTGCATCATTAATGAACTGCTTAATTTTTTGATTAACATACTGTTTTGCTGTCCAAGGCGAACACCTGCGAACACCACGAAAGGTGGAGATTTTGTCAATATTGGTATCAATTTAATATGGATACAAAATGTAAAAATTTTTATCTGTATTATTCTGCTTTAACAGGTGAGTTTATGTCTTTATTTGAATCTATTGTTTTAGATTTTCTAACGATTTATCGGTTTTAGTTTTTTGATTTGATCTGTTTCTCCAATTACCTGTAGCAAATTTTTATATTCACTAAATAGATCGTTTTTTTGACTTATAAACTAAAAGAATTTGTTTATGTAAATGAATAAATATGTTTACAGTCAAATATGTATCTCTAGAATTAATTTTGAAGTTAAAGTATATTGACGAATAGATAAAACTACTTCTGATACATTCCTCCATTATATCAAGCGTTATTTGAATGAAATTTTAATAATTTCGAAACTAAATTAATTTCTATAACAATGTTTCAATAAATATTTGATTTTTCTTATTATTAACCCACTGACAGGCGCATTATTATACTAGTCTCAGAGCTGGCTACAAAAAACTGGATCGATAAAGTGCGCGCCATTTTAGCTTGTAAAATGGAGGCCCCAACTTAGTACATCACCAGCACAGGTCGGATATGAAAATGCCAGCCGGTTTTTCCGAACGAAAAAGTTATGATGATGATGATTTTTTTCTCTTTTGGGGTAGCTTAAACAGATATTTTGAATGGAGATATCAAAAATAATTTTCCATTAAGACGAATACGAAAATTTTTCATTACAAGTATACGCCGAGTTTCTTCAATTTTTTCAGAGGTTTTCCGGCTGCAAATCTTCTTACGCTTCCGCACCGCTCTTAATTGAGACTACAAAAACCTAATAAAAAGTTATGAGGTTTTTCTGAAAAGTTTTCCGGCACTTTCGATCACTTCTTATGAAGGTTTTCCATTCTGTATAACTTCTTGCGCTACCATACCGTTCTTATTTGAGTTTTAAACCGTGCGTTACAAAAGGTTTCGCGCGCGCACGTTATGAGGTTTTTCTGACAAGTTTTCCGGCACTTTCGATCACTTCTTATGAGGGTTTTCCATTCTGTATAACTTCTTGCGCTACCATACCGCTCTTATTTGAGGTTTAAACCGCACGTTACAAAAGGTTTCGCGCGCGCACGTTATGAGGTTTTTCTGACAAGTTTTCCGGCACTTTCGATCACTTCTTATGAGGGTTTTCCATTCTGTATAACTTCTTGCGCTACCATACCGCTTTTATTTGAGGTTTAAACCGCACGTTACAAAAGGTTTCGCGCGCGCACGTTATGAGGTTTTTTTGAAAAGTTTTCCGGCACTTTCGATCACTTCTTATGAGGGTTTTCCATTCTGTATAACTTCTTGCGCTACCATACCGCTCTTATTTGAGGTTTAAACCGCACGTTACAAAAGGTTTCGCGCGCGCACGTTATGAGGTTTTTTTGAAAAGTTTTCCGGCACTTTCGATCACTTCTTATGAGGGTTTTCCATTCTGTATAACTTCTTGCGCTACCATACCGCTCTTATTTGAGGTTTAAACCGCACGTTACAAAAGGTTTCGCGCGCGCACGTTATGAGGTTTTTTTGAAAAGTTTTCCGGCACTTTCGATCACTTCTTATGAAGGTTTTCCATTCTGTATAACTTCTTGCGCTACCATACCGCTTTTATTTGAGGTTTAAACCGCACGTTACAAAAGGTTTCGCGCGCGCACGTTATGAGGTTTTTTTGAAAAGTTTTCCGGCACTTTCGATCACTTCTTATGAAGGTTTTCCATTCTGTATAACTTCTTGCGCTACCATACCGCTTTTATTTGAGGTTTAAACCGCACGTTACAAAAGGTTTCGCGCGCGCACGTTATGAGGTTTTTTTGAAAAGTTTTCCGGCACTTTCGATCACTTCTTATGAAGGTTTTCCATTCTGTATAACTTCTTGCGCTACCATACCGCTTTTATTTGAGGTTTAAACCGCACGTTACAAAAGGTTTCGCGCGCGCACGTTATGAGGTTTTTTTGAAAAGTTTTCCGGCACTTTCGATCACTTCTTATGAAGGTTTTCCATTCTGTATAACTTCTTGCGCTACCATACCGCTTTTATTTGAGGTTTAAACCGCACGTTACAAAAGGTTTCGCGCGCGCACGTTATGAGGTTTTTTTGAAAAGTTTTCCGGCACTTTCGATCACTTTTTACGAGGGTTTTCCGGCATTCAAAACTTCATCCGCTATTATACCGCCCTTATTGAGGTTTAAACCCCACGTTACAAAAGGTTTCGCGCGCGCACGTTATGAGATTTATATATTTATGAGTGCATTCTATAACTTGTGGAAGACCATTGTTTATAGGATTTTCTTCAGTAGTTATGTCATTGATTTTGGCCTGTATTTTGTTTATCTGATAAATATTTTCGATGGCTTTCGTGATGTTATATGGTTGTATAGAAGGTGTGTACCACGTCCTCCAGTAGTATTCGGTCAAACGCCTTTTCCAGGACTATAAAACACACACAAAACGTCGGTTTGTTATACTAGATGGATTTTTCAGTTATTTATCGCAGGACAAATATCGATATTCTTAATTTTATAGTCCTCGATCCTCATTATTTCTTTGATTGATTCCTATATCCTTCACGAATACTTCTGGATAAGTTACAGCTTATCAAAAAACTGCAAAGAACTATAAAGAGTTGATAGTTTGATTTTAATTTTCAGCAAGCATGATGTCTATGGCGACTGGATGTAAACAAGTATGGAACTCGCCGGTAATACCAAAACTTATGTCAAACGACACGTCAATCAACCCTCTTGGAATACCTATAAGCGTGCTACAAGTTTCTCTATTGACTGCTCTAAATCCGATAGGAATAATTATGGGTACTGTCCTCATAGGAAAATTACCAGATATAATTGGAAGAAAGAAAACTTTGATTCTGATAACCACAGGGGGAATGGTATCTTTTATAGGTTTATATTTCGCTAGATATCTTTATCAATATATTATATTACTTTTATTAATGTCGACAAATGTATCGGCAGTAATTATAGTAGCACCGATTTATACAGCCGAAATCGCCGAGGATTGTAATCGGGGTAATTTGGGGAGCTTGATGACTTTCTGGGCAGTTCTAGGTCAACTTTACGGGTACGTTGTAGGTGCCGTGACTACGGTTAATACTTTTTTTTTATTATGTGCCTTACCTTCCTTCATCGTATTGATAATGTCCATATTCATACCGGAATCTCCGATTTATCTTTCGATGAAAGGGGATAAGATTGGGGGTATGCGCGTTTTAAAGACATTACGTCCATCGAAAACTATGAGTGATATAGAGACGGAATTTTATGAGAAAGAGCATGTTTTGAACGATAAGAAGAAGGATGAACATGTAAGTTTGAAGAGTTTCTGCGTGAGTCGTTCGGTGAGGAAAGCGTTGATTCTGTCGATAGCTACTAGATGTCTTTCCGATCTGTCAGGTTTAACTATAGTTTTATCTTTTATGGCGACGCTTTTAAACGACGCTCAAACTAATATATCTGGCGATAATTTAGCAATTATTGTTATGGTTATCAAAATTTTAGCTTCGATTGTAACTATTTTTGTTATAGAAAAAGCTGGGCGTAGAATTTTGATTCTCTCGAGTGCTTTGGTATGCGGTACTTCGATGTTTGCATTAGGTCTTTATTTTTATTTCAAAATTAATAATTATCTATTGCATCGATCGCTTGGTTTGATACCAATAATTGCGATCGTATGTTTTCTTTCTAGTTATAGTTTCGGTCTTAGCGCGGTGCCGTGTGTACTGCGAGCCGAGCTGCTACCTAACGAATTGAGAGCAATTGGGAGCAGTATAGCTCAATTCATCGGTACGGCGGCTCTTATAGCCGTTTCGTTTGCTTATCCATTGGTTTCTACTTATTTGGGGGTACAATATAATATGTTCACTTTCAGTTTATTCTGTTTTACTGGTTTCACTTTCTTATTTTTTCATTTACCCGAAACGAAAGGAAAAAGTTTTGCCGAAATTAGGAATTTGCTGAAATAATTTGTATGTAATAATGTTCCTGGATAAGCGAAACGACTCTCGAATAAGATATGTAATTAGAATACAGTTCTTTTCTCACTGAACCTGGATGCAGTATCTATTATTGTTATACAGTTCTGAGGTAGAAGATTTATCATCATATATCTCAACAAAACCGTTTGAACTATCGAAATGTACTATTATCAATGTACGCAGCTTGCCTGAAGGTGGATTTAAACCAGCAGATAAATTATATGAAAAAGCATTGGCCGCGTGCCAAGAATTTTGTCTACTATCGAAATATTCTTTTCTCAAGAAGAACGCATGTGCTTTCTTTTCTCCGAATGATTTTCTATTTGAAATTTTGGTTTTCCTGGAGCTTTACGTGGTTTTCCTGCTGTTTGAAATCAGCCGCATTCTACTCTTTGTCTAATGTTTATCTGTAAAAGATTTAAATATCATGTTCTATCATTAAGTGTTGAAGGATCGATTTTTCTTTCTTTATTTCTAGATACACGGGACTTTTGGTCCATCTAAACATTTTTCTATTATTCTGTACATCTTAAGGTAATGGAAGATCAATAAAACCCAGGAAATTTGTATTAGCTCAGGTATATTTATGAAAATTAGTACCTCCTACTTAAAAATGAACTATTTTTTCAATAGATTTTCGGAATTACCTAAAAACTGCATGTACTCGTTCCCCAAAAGAAAAACAGAACTGCAACGACTTGTAAATTGGTTTTACTTAAGTTTGTAATCATGTTTCAATTTCTGAGTAACATTTTACGATCTGCATCAGCTTCATCATGAGGTTTTATATATTTCTTCTTGTAACAAATGCTCTCCGTTGTAAGAAATCTTTTGGTCAAATGTAAAAAAGTTTATATTCCATTACATTGAAGACATTCTGACTATCATCATCATTTAGCTCAACTAAGTCCACCGCTGGACAAAAGCCGCCCGTAATTAAATTTATCTGTGTCGATTCTATGAGGCTTTCGTGCTGTTTGATCGCATTCTGTTGATATCCTCAAACCCTGAGGCCTCCACTTAACATTTTCTTTGTCCAGAGTCCATTCGTAAACCTAGTAACTTGACCAGTTCCATTTTAAATTTGTTCACTAAATTGCATCAGTTGAACCTGATATTTGTCTAGATGGTTTATACAAAACTATGTCTGTAAGGAAAAAATTTTTCTAGTTTTTTTTGTACAATGCTTATTTCAATGTTTTATAATAAATGAGACAAATTATTTAAATTTAGTTATTAGTAAAATGTTTTAATTTAGGTTTACAAAATAATATGTTCATAGTGTTAATATTAATCCGGTCAATTTGGACATTCGAAGTTACATAAATTCCCTTTAAGTTGAAAATCAGCAAAATTGTTCAAAATACGTGTATGGAAAAAAAATTATTCAAGGTCGTAGGTCAAAAAAATGAGTTTTTCGCAATTTTCAGCAAAACGGTGAGTTTTACTATAAAAATACTTTATACGAAAATTGTAGATCATAAAATTATCTACAAAAAAGTATCAGCACTTTTTTTCTGCGACCCACCGTTTCTGAGATATAACGATTCAAAAAGTTGTAAAAGTTGTCGTATTTAATGGTTTCATCAACATTATTATCAGCAGTAAACTTTTCTTACAACATTGAAATGAACCGAGAAATGTGAGTTTTTGTAAGAAATTTCTGTTGACTGGTGGAAACTGTCATAAGTTCATCAAATAAATTATCAAATGACGAAGATGTTGATAAAGTTCGAGGATGTTAAATCTGAAACATTATGATTTTTACAACTTTTTGAATCGTTATATCTCAGAAACGGTAGATCGTAAGAAAAAAAGTATTAATACGTTTTTTGTAGAAAATTTTATGATCTACAATTTTTGTTAAAGGTATTTTTATGATAAAACTTATCGTTTTGCTGATAATCGCGAAAATACTCATTTTTTTGACCTCGAATAAATTTTTTTTCATACACGGAAATGATGTGGAACATCCAAATTTTATTTTCATTTGTATATTTTACTGATTTTCAGCTTGATGAGAATTTATGTAGCTTCACTCTTATTTTTTGGTCTAATTTGACCGGACTATTTGTTGATTCGAAATCCTCAGTTTCTTATCTCAACCACGTCATTTCAAGAGTTTTTTTATATCGACTCTTGAATATAATTTTTATATAAATATGTTAAGAACAAAAATTAGTATTTTATTTTTTGTTTCAAAAGAGAATTTGTTTAAATAAAATTTGTTATTTTTTACGCTTATGAATTAATTATTCCAAATTATAAATCCTGTTGAAAATATGAACTGAAATTTGTGAAAATATTGAAGACGTAAACAAAAATCATCATAGAATTCGACAACATCATTTAATAAGAGCCAAAAAGAAAAAAAAACTGTAATTATAACATGCCATTTGGCTTATTACGTTTTTCTTAAAATATATTAAATTTTTATTTTTTATTTTAATTCTAACATTCGAAAAATCAATCAAATCTCGGTATTTACTCTTAATCGTCCTCTATCTGACTACATTCTACAACAAATATGAATAAATTTAATATAATTTGTGGTAATATTATCCCTTAATCTTAAAAAATGTTTTCTTTTTTTCAAAAATCAAAAAATTTTGAAATACACATGACATAAACTGAATATATATTAATAATTGATAAACGTGTGAAGAATTATCTAAAAATTTAATGCATACACAATAACTTTCTTCCAGGTATATAGCTGTAACTCCCAGATCCTTTCAATTATCCCTGAAAAGGTGCTGAAAAACAGAGTTTCAAAAATTGATCGGCGTTGTTCGAGAAAACAACCAAACTATGGGATTAGCGAACCATGCAGAAACTTAGACCCACTGTCTGATATCTGATATCTCTTGGGCAATTTGCAGCTTTGAGTTTTCATGAAGATTTTTTTGCAGACAATAATCGTAAAAGTCTTTCGAGATTCTTTAGTCTTTAACAGCCGGCTACATCATGTAACCACGAGGTTCTTGGAGGTTTTGGAAAGCATGTATCACTGCAGGGAGTGGAAATTTCATTTTTTTCCTGCGTAATGAAGTATAATGTAACAAGAATATTGAAAAGATACCCGTCAAATTTAAAAAAAAACCAAACACTCAATTTTAGTCACCAACTTTTAAGGGCGATATCTGAGAAACGGGAAATTTCGCGGCATCAAATTTAGAAACACTCTGTGTATCTGAAAATCTTATTTAGGTATCTACGTGTTAATAAAGCCATTTTCTTAACGTGTCTAAACGCAATATCAGGTGCTACTTGAAGTTAACTGATATTTGTTGATTATGTCCTTTTAAGTTAGTTGGAAAAATCTTGATAAGGGTTTTGATTGCCCTACTGTTAACACGCAAAACTTCGTTACCTTAGGTGAAACGAACAATATCTAAATTAGTTGTTAAATGCGTCTTACAATCTGATTAAAGTATAATAAAAACCCTTTAAAAACCTATCGTTAAATACAAAATTACACATAAAATACGTAACTGAAAAAGTAAACTTATAAATCAAGTCGATAATCATGAAATTAACGTGACTTAAAAATTTTGTATCAGAATAGTTAATGAATAATCAGAAAACTTGAACAGCTTGGAAGAAACAATAAAAGAATTAACACAGTAACAACTAAAATATACAAAATAAAAACAAACATGCATCACAAAATTAAACAAAAATGGTACAAAAAAGAGATAAATCCCCAATTACTACACCAATCAGATCCAAGAAAGAGCTGGAAAGACTTATAACCACAGTAGAGAATCAATGAACATAGAATTTCGAAAAATTTTTTCCATTTCGATTGCGGTACCTCCAAAACATGTAATTTGAAAGTTGATGCGTTCTTCAGGCGTAGAAAAACCTTGACATCGCAATTTATTTTGGATTTGAAGGAATAAGAAAAAACCATCGGGTACCGGTCAAGGTCTTAGGTAAATCACCCATAAATTCGATATTTTGACCGTTCAAAAACGTGTGAGATCTCGCATAGTCTAGATGGAGAGCGATTCGTGTTTTGCCATTGGTTTCCTTGATTTTTTCGAACACTTCTGGCAAAAAATTGCTGGTAAACCATTCAGAATTAACCGTTTTACGTTACTCTAGAGAAATGGACAAGAACATGTCCGCTTATACCGAAAAATCATCTGACCTTTGCTTCGAATTACTTCGTGCGCGAACAGCGATATAAGGGTCAGATTTGACATATTAAGTGTCAAATTTGACATATTAAGTGTCACATTTGACATATTAAGTGTCAGATTTGACATATTCACATCAGTGTAGCAACCATCGTTGGGTTAGGTTAGGTTATCCGTTATTTTGATGAAACTTCTCTTTAAATGAATGTAAGCAATGGATTATCTATAGATTGCTTATGAAAAATTGGTCACAATTACCTATAATTCAGCTGTAACTTCCAACTATATGTTTTTTTAAATCATTTGAAAGAAAATAATGTCACGATTTGAAGTTGAAGTGGTTGCCAGCTCTCAGTCAGCCGGAGCCTTAACCGATACTATTATTCGTTTTAATTTTTTTCCAATCTGCAACTCTGTTTGGTAATAGCATCGAAAGACCTCATTATTTGAACTTCTTTGTTTTATAGGACACAGTTTTTGACGTTGTGTTCACATCAATTCAAGCTGCATTAAAAAATAGCAAAAAAACATTTAATCATAAAATTTCTTTACGTTAATAAATATTTTCCATTAGAAAAAGTTATAAGATAGATGCGAGAAACGATAACTAAAATCGCTAGTACTAAATATAAATTAGTGAATAGTGTATTTAAAATTAGTGATATGTAAAAAAATAGAGAAATTTTCACCAAATGTAAATCAGTTCAAAAGAAACTGTATATTATAAGTTATTGCAGAATCTTCTGTTTCCTAAAAAGTATATTTATCTCATAAAAAAATTATTCTTGTAAGACAAGTATCCATTTCAGTATTTAAAATGACTTTCCTTTTTTTTTAAATATAGGATTACAGAAATCAAATCCAAATACAATGATTACAAAAAAAAAAAACTGAAGATATTGAACAAGACGAAACTTTACACTGTCTAAAAATTGAGTTGTTCTTTGTGAAATAACATGATTATAACTCTGTGATCGTGTACAATTGTTTGTCATGTCTTTGGTAATCCTACACGCCGAAGAGACTGAAAACCCTCAACTTGAAATACAGTTACCAGTATAGTATTCTGTATAAATTATATCCCTACAAAGGATAATCATTGAGGATTGAAACTCGAATTAAATTGAAAATGTACAAATTTCAATGAAAGCTTTATTGGTGCAAATTACTCACGTGTTGTACACGGAATTTTTTCTACGGATTTGTTGTTTATTTGTCTGAGGTTCTGAATCAGATTCTGTTATAGTTGAATTCACTTATTTCCAAACATTTTTTAATTGGATAAAAATGTTTGTTTTATACAAAATATTTGTTCAAATCTTTGTGTAACAACGGAGAAATTTTGCGGGAGAAGAAAGATGGAAAGAAAGCAACACGAAACCAGATGGGGCACAAAAGAAGTAAAGGAAATGGTTAAAAAGAAGAAAATCACATAAGAGAATTATATTGAGAATAGAAGCGAAGAAAATAAAGTAAACTAAGTAAAACTATAAGAAACAAACTGAAGAAAGAAATTAAAGAAGGTAAAATGGAAACAATTTGGAGAAGAATCAGCAAATAACTATAAAGTCGATTGAAGAAGTTTTTGGAACAAAATCAGAATAATAGGAAGAAGAATCAATATAAAAGTAGTCTCTGGAAGAGGAACTTGACAAGAGAAGAAGAATTAGAGGACGAAAGGATACGGCTATAGAAGTACAAGAGGGGAAATAACGGAAGAGGAAGTGGAAGAATCGCCAAGGAAAATAAAAATAGGAAAAGTGCGTGGAGGTTACAACATACGATTAAATGCCCAGAGACTGAGAAGAATAAATTTGAAAGTGCGCATGCGATCGGTCCCTGAACTGATTCTTGAACAAAGCTAATACTACACAATTTGCAATTAACCGATAAAACGACATATTTAGGTGAAGGGTTTCTTTTTTTGTAAAACGTTTATAAAATAATGAAAACTTTACGTTTATTCAAGCAATCGGTTATGAAATTAAGTACAACCGAACTAAGATTTCTAAAATAACTACCAAATGGCCCTCATTTAATGTTTCTGTAACTTCTAATATTATTTTTAGTTTGGATAATAATAAATTTATGTATATATAGCTAGTAAGGACCTGTACATTTTACTCGATCGACAACTCTTCGGTTTCTCGTCATTTAATATACGGCATCATCCAATGACGTCGAAAACGCCAAGTCGACTATGATTCCAGCATGGTGCCCCATTACAAACCGTCTCTTGTTACCCAAGATCACATACGCACTTGATCCGGAAGTACTCTTGAAAGGAAAAACGCCTGCCATTGGTCGATGTCGGCATTCCGCATCGATTTCATCCAACCAACGAGTTCGTTCTTCCATTATTTTCTATTGTTTCTACTCGAGTAATTAAACGTAGGGTATATCTCGTGCTTTAAGTTTATTATACTTTTCCCTTATTCAGGGAGGAGCCTACACGCACGTCACTTCACATATGCCCTTCCGCAGTCATTATTTCTTTTCTTTTCGACTACAACTCGTGACGATGAGGACGAGACGGCGGCGTTGTTTGTTTCCAGCTTCTCGCGTCTATTTGTACGGCGAAGCCTTTCATTTTATACTCACTAGTATGTGAGTCATCAAGAGTCGATGGAAAAGCGGCATTATTTGGATTAATATGAAAGGAGTTGTTGACGAGGAAGTTATTTTTTATCGGGCGTACGGGAGACCGAGAAACTTTGTTAAATATCTGGGAATTTTTTTAATACAATCATAAAATAATATAAACTCGTGGCCACAAATAACGCACCACCCTTTATATCAATATAAAAACCTAAAATCTATTGGGTTTCTTGTTTCTTCTATCAAAAAAAGTTTGCGATAAAATGTAGCAAAATTTCTTATCAGCAAATAACTGTTTTTGTAGTTTTTTAAAATTTTAATATTTCTTTCATTCTATTGTCGTACCAACTTGTGGACAGCAGTAATTTAAGTTAATCAAGGTGTGTTAATAGTAGTTAAAGTTATAGTGAAGTGGCAAATCTGTTTGGCGTACACCACACAACAATTGGCAGATTGATGCAAACATTTCGAAAGACCGGTTCACATTCTAGGAGGCCTGAACAAGGACGTCCTTCAGTTTTAACTCGAATTGCAATTAAATTCTTCAAGAAATCTCAGAATGCTGGTCTACACAGCAGAAAAGCTCTCCAGGCATCTTTGCTAACCAAGCATCATCGTGTTGCTAGACCAACATTTGCGAGGCAACATTTAGATTGGAATTTTGAAAATTGGTGCCAAGATTTATTTACTGAAAAGACCAGAATCAGTCTAAGAAGTCCAGATGGACGTAATCAAAGACGAAGACGGCGAGGAGAAAGATTTGCGCAGCCTTGTATCATTCCCAGGAGGATCTATCATGTTTTGGGGAGGAATTTGTGTCTCTTCCTAGATCCGCCCTTAATGAAAATCGTCGTTCCTTTTGGGCCATTTATTGGTGATGATTTTCGTTTAATGCTAGACCACACGTTGGAGCAGATGTTCTGAACGAAGTAGGAATTCATACCCCGGACTGGCCACCAAGAAGTCCAGATATGAATCCTATCAAGTATGCCTGGGACATTTTAAAACGCTGCATTCGTTGTCGAAATCCATCTCCTCAAAATTTAGATGAGCTTGAGCAAGCGGCATTGAAAAATTGAAAAGAAATATTATTGTTTAAAATTCAAGTTTCATTTTTAAGAAAACTTGGTTTTATTGCAGTGTTTTTATTTTTATTTTTTTACTCATTAAAAGTCACTCAAAATTACTAAACATTTTTTATTATTGCATCAAAATGATTGAAAAAAAGAAAAAAAATATTTCCAGCAATCGGAGTGGTGCGTTATTTTTGACCACGAGTGTATTTTCAGATTGAAGATGAATTACGGGCAATAAACTTAAAAGGAATGTTAAAAAAGTGTGTTAACTAAATATTAGATCCCGAATTTAGATGCCTAACTATACAAAAGGCGAAAACAACTAAATCAAAAAAAGTATAAACAATTAATGAAGTAAACACCAAAACATTTTCCTTACCATAATGTACAATGACTCTCCCAACAACTATCGATATATTTTGATGAATGAGATATTGGTTTAAGCCTTAAAGGTCATAGATTATCGAAATATTTCACTAAACCAAAATCTGAAACCCCCCAAAAAGAAATAAAATAATATAATTTCAAATACCTCGTGAGGATTCTAATGTTATTTATATAGGACAGACATCTCGATATCTAGACAATAGATTGAAAGGTCATCAATACGATGAAAAATATAACTAACAAACCATGAAATAACAAAAAAACATTCATTTGAATGAAAAAAATCAAAAATTAATGAAACGGAATCAACTACATAACAAGGTTTGGTACTCAAGCTAAAATTACTATAAAGAAATTGCTTAGTCATGTTTTCCGTAAAAGAATTATCGTAGTTATATCTTCTCAAATCCATTATGCCTCAACGATTGCCGTACCAGTGAATTATACACAGCTTCTTCCCAAAACAGCTTTCCTCGTGGTAACGGAATGTAAACACTGACCAAAAGAATTCCTATCGATACATTTAACTCTTTGCTTAAGGCTAAAAACCCTCAAATATATATATTTTTTAATAGCGTATCTTACTGTATATTTGACTAGTTCTTTGGTAAATTATTGACTTGATAGGATTATAATTAGATAAGGAAAATTGTGGTACCAAGGTAGATAGCGAGTTGAAATCTATGTTATCTTAGTTCAAAACACTAGGGGTCTGCTTTCAGTGACCTGAAAAACAAAGATATGATCATTTTCAACGCATGGAAAAGTATTCAGCTAAAACAATCTTTGTAAACAATCTTTTTCAAGCAAGAACATTATCTAGTAAACTGAGGAGTGGTCTTATTGATGAGAATTTGGAATCATGTCTAAAATTAAAAACAACGTAGAATCCTGACTCAATCAAATTTTCCAAGGAACTGAACCTCGTCGTTCGCATTCATAGATTTATTAAGTAATAGATTAGTTTTTAGTTTGGGGGTCATTAACGACCCCTTGGGTATTAATGGGTAAATAGGAGTAGATACAAACAATTTTATTTGAACTATCTATCCAATACAAAAAGTTTTTTGAAGAGGATTTTCTTTTAAGAGGATGATCCTAGATCCCAGAAGTACCTGGTCTGATCTAGAGGTGTCAGCATATGTATATTTGTAAGTTTGATGACGCCTAATTGTTCAGTATTTGCTTGGCAGCCATCAATAGTTGACCTCTTCAGTGAATTTGTAAAAATTGGTCAATCAAAATTAAAGCAGAACTAGATTCTAGTCTGGGTGAGATTGCTACTTCTTTATCTAGTCAGATGGTACTGGATGATCATCGACTAAAAGTATGCGAGCTAGCAGACATCCTAGGCATTTTAGAAAGTGCTGTACATCACATATTAACTGAAAATTTGGTCATAAGAAAGTTGTGCGCAAGATGGGACGTTTGCTTTCAATGAAACAAAAACAACTTCGTGAAGATGTTTCCATTGAATGTTTTGTAATATTTCTTAATCATGGATGAAACTTGGGTCCATCACTTCACACCTGAATCAAAAGAACAATCGAAACAATGGACTGAAAAGGAAGGACCCGCTCCAAATTAGACGAAGATCGTTCCATCTGCAGACAAAGTCATGGCGTCTGTTGTCTGGGATGCGTGTGGAATAATTTTCATTGACTATCTTGAAAAAGGAAAAACTATCAACGGCGAAATTATTGCAATGTTTTAACAAGGAAATCAAACAAAAATGGCCGCATTTGGCTAAGAAGAAAGTATTGTTTCATCAAGATAATGCACCAGCTTACACATTCGTTATTGTAATGGCTAAAATTAATGAATTAATGTTTGAATTTCTACCTCATGCACCCTATTCGCCAGATTTAGCCCACTCGGATTATTTCCTGTTCCCAGACTTGAGAAAATGGCTCGGTGGTTAAAGATTTTCCATTAATGATGTCGTCTGTGGCTATTTTGAGGAGCTTACCAGTTAATATATTGTTTTCCAAATTTTTTGTGTTTTCTTTGGTCAAGTACTTGTTTTATTTATATTCCAATACAAAAATAAAAAAAATCGACTAATCTGTTACAGCAAGCACTGAGGACTTTTTGTTTGTTGTTTAACGTTAATGATTTGAATAATTTCACGATAATACAGATGTCTCTCAATACAATTATTACGTTAAAAAATCGAAAATAACATCATTAAATTTTATTTTAATTATTTTAAAGTTTGTACGAATATTACAATCCGTTTCTCATTATTCGGTATATTAAAAACAATTCTCGAGATTACACTATTGAGAATATACATACAACAGTTGTTTTTGATTGGATTTCTAATAACCGTCTTAGAAATCATTCTGAGACAATGACAAGGCATTAAAAAGATACCTAAGTATTGGAGAAAAAAAAAACATTATTGAAAACGGAGAATATTAGTTAATAAATGTGTTTCAGTTTATATTTTTGTTATTATTAAAACTCTCTTTACGCGCATCAAACATAAATTAGATTTAAAAATATTTTTGTTTCATCGCACTTCTTATTTTCGTCAAAATCTTCCATTTTATTTTTATATATAGGATGGGGCGTACTTGTATACCTCATTTTGGTAAAAATTACGTGTTATTTGATGCTCATAACTAATTATTTTCTCCATTTTATAGAAGTTTTTCGAATTATTTTGGGGTATACAAGTTTATGTAGCGCTGTTTAGTTAGTTTATAATAAATAGTCGTGGTGAACAGAATAGAAACTAATCGAAGAATCTAAATAAATTATTTAAGTTAGTTAAGTGCTATTATAACTGTGTGTATAGGGTTTAAATAAATTAAGAACGTAAAAAACAGAGTTTATTAATTCACCCCACGGATGGAAATCGTATTAATAAATAAGAAAAGCGTTACATAACTATTAAATATTTTTGTTTGAAAATTCTCCAGCAACTTCAGCAGTTTCTCTAATTTCCACGACCATCCTCATAGATGATGCTGGGTCTTAGTTGATGTAGTTATTTCTTTTCTGGAAGCTTTGATTGACACTGAATGAATTTCACAAATCACCCTGTAAATTAATAAAGAAGAGAGAAGTCGTTAAAATACCAAACTATAGTATGACACTCGTAGTACCTCGTTTAATATTTATGAAGTAGATTCAGTCATTTCAGCATGTTACAAAAATAAAACGAAAACATAAAACGAAAAATTCTTTTCTTGACTTCTTCCTCATTAACATGAAATAGAGTAGAATGCAGATTTTTATGTTCCAAACATCATTTGAGATGTAGATAGTTCGCGAAATCCAAGCACATGCTTTCAGATTATTACGAAAATTTTCGAGAGTGCTCGACAACGCGACGGTATAACAAAGGAGTCGAAAAAAAAAAGTAGTTCGTCCGCGTCATTTTCTAACATTGGCTTGCCGTTAGTGCACTAGAAAATATCTTTTGAAGTAAATTTTCCGATACGATGGAATTATTTTCTTTCAAATACGAGGGTTTCTACTCAAATTTTGAGATGTGGCAACATGGACAATGCTATCAAAAAGTTGTTGTCATTCGAGTGTTATTTGAGTTGTTAACTGATACTTGAAACATTCATCTTGGTCAAAAAATGGTAGTGAATCGCAAACATTTTCATACCATGACTTTCGACGTGGATTAAACCAACAGCGGTTTGCCGATCGCTTCGACTTTTGGTGATTCGATTGCGGTCACAATTCGCTACAGGATGAATTTCGTAAACGTCGTCCAAAATCAGTTGATGTACCAGAAAACATCGATGCTGTGCATTAATTGATATCGCAAGATTTTTTTCGCTTTGGATACCGTATAATTTGACAATCGTTAAAATAAACTCGGTATCCATTGGTGCAAAGAAATGCTGAAAACATCATGAAAGGCGACGAGTTATGGATCAATACATATGAACCTGAAACTAAAAAACAATCGACTGTATTTCAAGACGAATTAAATCCAACAAAAAGCTGGTTTCGGCTTTTTAGGACTGTTCCATTAGATCAACGTAGAATGGTCAATTTTGACTGGTACACCAGCATCTCTTTCCCAATTGCAGAAGATAAATCATTCTCCACCACGACAATGCGAGCTTCCACACATCAGTTCACACAAAAACGTTTCTGTGCAGTCGAAACATTCTATACTAAATATATTTTAACATACAGCTGCAGCTCGCATGTTTGATATCCCATTCAACTTATGTCTCCTTTGATTCTTTATTTCCACGCGGAAACCACCGACAGACATTAGAAAATTTGCTTTTTTCTTCTTGAAAACTTTCCCTTTAGTCCCTCAATCGATACTGGTTGATTGGAGGCTCAGGATGACAAGTTGAACCCTTCTTGTTTCTCTACTTCGTCGCTGTCTTCATATTACATCGGCAGATTGTCTTTTTCCTACAGCATTATCCGTTCGTCTTCTTCTTTCGGCACCACCTGGTCATCCTCTGAAGAGATTCGACCTTGATACATAAAGTCTCTTTGTATCGGATGAGGAAGACTGGGCACATCTCAATCTCATACGTTCCTCTGCAACATAGCCTAGTTATGATATGTCCTACTTTGTTCTTCGGATTGCAGGTCCTGGAGGACGTTTGTGGTGATTGTTCATTTGTCTCCAGAGCTAAGATCAAGGTCTCAAGATTTGATAAAGCGTGTCTTCCAGGTCATGTAGGTATATCTCAAATCTTGGAAATTCGAAAAAGACGTGCTGTACTCTAAGCTGGGAATTCCAGGGATTTCTTTTACTTGTATTTGTACAAGTATGCTCATGTCTATGTTTTGAACCAGATAAAGAGGTGTTATCACGCATTGACTCTCGGTGCTATTGGCAAATCGAAATCCAGGCACTGTTAATCACGCGAGCAGCATTGAGATTTGGCCAAATATATAGTTTAGCTACCGTATTAGCCAGATATGATTCATGGTAACTTTTCCTCTTGCGTTTGAAGTGTTGAAGAGTACCAAAAAAACAAAAATATGTGACCAAAAGGAGAATTTATATTAAAGACGAATGTTGTTTGCAGTGTTTCAAGAATGCAAATCGAGAAATCTCCGGTGCCACCATAAAATTGTTGGTGTTGATGCCGATCGTTATCAATTAGAATAACTACCAAAAGCGCCGTAGAATCAATTTATGTAGATATGTTTGAAACTTAATCAAATTATCAATATTTTTAATTGGGCCTCTCAAATTGAAAATGAACGATATTCGAAACCGTCAGATCGATTACTGTATCCAATTGCTGATGACAATAATTAATTTTTTGGTCGACTGCTTGCAATCTAACTACAATATGTGTTCAATAAACAATTATTTTCATCTCATCCAATCGAACACAATTATAATTTTCGTATTCACTCACCATGAACAGATCAGATGAGATTTATGTTAAAAAAAAATAGACCGGTCGACAAATGTGAAAAGTCTATAATTGTTTGTTGCAATTAAGTTATTATTCAATAGTTGTGAAGACGTTCTATAGAACAATTTTGATGAATAAATTAGTGAGGTCTTCAAAAATGTATGTAATTTATCCCAAATTTGAAATCTTTTTCTTTGACTAGTTGCACAACTGTTCATAGAAAACATATTGGACAATCATGCTACAGACAAACATGTTGAGGGCCAGTCCACAAGATAATAGTCATCTTGCATATAGCTTGGTGGAACTTGGTGGACATCAAGTTATCTTTTTCAAAGATTCAAGGTAAATCTTCAGTTTCTGAAGATGATAACTTGGTATCGAAACGCGCGTCAAACAGTGTAATAGAGAGTATTGGTGTAGTGGTCGTGGAAGTCAATAGAAATAACTCCTAGAGCATGAGGAAACAACCATCTGAATCTATTTGGACATATCGGAAACGATGAATAACAAATATCAATAAATTGTGAAGATCTCATCGAAGCTCTGATTTGGGAATGGTAATCCATTGGCTCTAGATAATCGTATCCAAGAGAACTTTAAATTTACTTGAAGGAGAAACAAAAAATAATCTTAGAGGAAATGAATTTACTATAAATTATCTTGGATAGTGGATTTTTGTGGAATTAAATATATCTCAAAAAAAGCTACGATAAGTTGATGAAACCTTCTATAGAAATGTATTTGAAGGACTGTAACTCAAAAAACAAAATAGTGTGTACAGCGAAGAAAGTTTCTAACTTATTAGTCATCTAGATATTTGTCAATTAATGAGTGTAGAAAAACTTTTAATCCACAAGATAGATTAATTCTCAGGCGACGGTCAGAAACGTCGCCATCCTCGTCAGTCATACTGAAAAATGTGCCAGTCGATAATACAATAAAATGAAACGAACCTTTTTGACTGATGAGATAGACATAAGCGTAGCAAAGTCAAAACTTACTCGTAGATATACAGAATGTTCCAAAATTATCTTTACAACTTCAAAAATTCATAACAAGATATTTATATTCTGTCTTTCGCATGTATTACTACAACTAATACATTTTTTAGTACACTCCAACATGCGCACCATTGGTGGCCCTAAGCAATTCCAGTCTGTAATCAATTACAAGTTGTAACATGTCGCCTGTGATTGTACTAAAAGCTTGGGTAATACAGCGTTTCAAGTCATCAATGTTTGGGCCATCCCGTCCAATCCATCGGTTGGGAAAAGTTTCGTTGAGGTGTTCCCGAACTGCAGTCAACCAGTCTGGTGATGCGCCATCCTATTGGAAGTGAACATTGGGCTGTTATACTTCTTACTAAGGAAGAGCAAAGTTTTGAAGCAAATCCAGGCACACGCAGCCAGTAACTGTGGCTTCTATGAAGAAGAAAGGACCAATAATTTTGTTGTGCATAAGCCTACACCACACATAAATCTTTGGGCTGTATCGTTGGAGCTCGACTACTACATGTGGGCTTTCAGAGTCCCAAATTCGTACGTTGTGGAGGTTTATTGTACCAGACACACGGAACGTGGCCTCATCACTGAAACACACCTTTTTCAAGGAATCTTCATCACGCTCAATACATTGTAACATGTCTACGGTAAATTCCACACATTTTGGTCGATCTGTTGGTAACAGCGCCTGCAGCAACTGTACCTTATAGGCATAGAGACGCAACTGTTTATGAAGAATCCTGTGGATTGTGGTTGTAGGTATTTGGAGTTGCCTTAAAGCCTGACGAATCGAAGATGTTTGCCGTATTCGCTCCACATTTTCTGGACTTGTGCTTGGTCGTCCGGCTCTACTTTTATGCAATACTGATCCGGAGCTCATGAAGCTTGTGTGCCATGCACGGATGGAAGGTCTGGATGGTGGAATTTTGTCCTGAAATTGCTGAAATGATAAGGGCTATCTTTTAATTTTTTCATATGGTAATCCACCGGACAGTGCCCAGTGAGTCCACCAATAACTCTTCTTAGGTAATATTAGCTTAATGATACGGTCTTTTGGTATTTTTTCTTGTGTTGTTATTTGGAAATTGATCAGAATTAGAAGGATTTAAGTTTGCGTCGGAAGAGGTGTTAATTCTAGCTTAAGAAACATTGTGTGATTCCATTGAGAACGAGAAAAGGGGGGATCAATTTATTGATGGATTCTTACTTAAGTATACCTAGTTTAGTGTAATTTGAATTTGAAAATTCAACGCGTTCTGAGTACGTTCACCATTAAAAATGTCAAACGTCAAATTTTACATATTCACATCGGTGTTGCCATATCATGAAATTTAAGTACCTCAAGTAAGAAATTGTGATGAAAGCTGAATCAAAATGCTTTGTTTCCGAAAATAGACTTTGTTTTATATTATGTAGAGGATATTCATAAATTTTTGTTACGTCTATGAAAAATAACCGTGTTAATTAAGGTTGGAGATTTCAAGTACTCAACTAATTGATTAATGACTTAGTATGAAATATTTTTATTTTACCGGTAATTTGACAGCTGATTTTCATTTTTCCTTCCCTTGATGAAAAGTTCACAAACATTCATTTAATTAAAATAGATGCTCTAATAAAAAGCCTCGTACAATTTATAAAAAATCGAATTCTAAACTATTTTTAAATTTATGTGAATCTTAAGAAACGAAAATAAAGTAAAGTTACATTAAATTGTCACTAAGAATGTTTTCGCTTGATTATGACATATACTTTTCTCGTCATGCTTTTTTATCTTTTGTTTTATGTTTGATTCCTTCTCATGTGATCTCAGCCGCTTCTTTCAGATTCCACGTTCTTCTTGGTCTTCCTCTTTAATTTTTACTTGCTATTTTGGGTTCAAAGTACGTCATTAAACCGATTTGGTTCAACTGTGGGTTGGAAATCCTCGTACACATCAGATTACAAATCATAATTTAAAATGCTTTCCGCCATCATATTCATAAGGATTGATAAAGAGATTTCTTTATTCAAGGAAAACAAAAAAAAGACAATATAATCGTAATCCTTTCCTTTCCCTGTCAGAACTAGGAAGACAAAGGAGGCAATGTCCTAATGAAAAGAACAAAAATTTAAGTAGACGCCTAACAATCATTCACTGATTAAAGTAGTAAAATATATGTATTAAACAAAGGAAACAAAAGAAAGAAAAAAAGAAAAGGAGCTTTTTTAATCAGTACTGTAGATTTCACCAGGATCGGTTGAGGACATACAAACTTTAATAAAAGTGAAATTTGTAACATAGACATTTCATGCTTACAAAATCCATCTTGGATTATCCTGATAATGAACATATCTGTAAAAATGAGTAATGAAACTAAATCTAGAAGAATTACCATATCTGCTAGATAACCAATCTTCATAACTCATTTACTAATCACTTTACCTTCTTCAAGTGTTTCTTCTGTTGTTGCTTGAGTTTCCTTTTCTAACCGATTGCAACATTATAGTAATGAACACACCAAACCACCCTCTCGCCTGCTTACATTTCCTAAAGATATTCTTGAGATTCATTCCACAAAAGAAATTTTCAGGTATGGAAAAAAATATATTTATTTTTCAGCGTAACCTTCTAGCTCCTTATCCTTTTCAAACAAAATGCTGCATATTGGAATTAGAACAACTATCCTTCAATAATTGTCTTTGCGTTTTAATTTTCACTTCCGCGTTATTAAATTCTTCTTTAATCTGAGTTTCCATTTTATACTACATAAAGTGTAAGAAATAATTGCTTGAAACATCCCTGGATAAAACCTAATTCCGAAAGTTGCGTGACAGAAGCCAGTTTAATTTATCTAGGAAGGAAGAGGCGACAGGTACCCCAATTACAGATTTAAAATAAATTACCGGTTACCATTTTCTCATTAGAAATTTTAGTCGGGGGAAAATAAAGCTACTGATATTTTATTCACAGTTGAATTTAATATTTTTTTATACAGTTTAGACTATAGTCGGGGCAATATTGGAAGTTTTTGGATTACAATTCTTTCAATAATTCATGTTCTGACGTTGCTTGAACGAATTTTGTTTTCAAAAATCCATATTCGAAGATTTAATACTTAATTGGCGCAGTCAGTAGGATACGTACAGGTTTCGAAAGCGAACAGTTTCGTATTGTGTCGGAAGTGAAATTCGGGACCTTGAAATTTCTACAACATACACCATTATGAACTTGTAACATCTCTAACTAGTGACGACAGGATCAAGGATTCACGAAAAAGGAGCAAGAGACCAGAGCGATCGAATTGACGAACAATCTATAAGTTCCTTTCACCTTTTACCTTTCCAAACTCTTCTGAGTAAAGATTTTCGGAATTTCAATAAATCCTATGTAAGAAAACATTATAAAGAAAAATTCTTTCATCGTTGAGCACGAGTTTCTCAAGATCGATAGTTCAATCTAACTTCACTTCTTTCTCGCAAATTACACAAAGACAATTTGAAATAGTTTTGAAGCTACAGCATCGCTATAATTTGAAAAATTAAGACTTTGAATGCCAAATATATTTAAATAAGATGCCAATTTTCTGTTTGTTTACAATAAAAATGTCCATGCGTAGACAAATGATTCGTTTTAAGTATTTTCCTCACATGTTCAATCTTTTTAATCCTCAAAAATAATCGTATTTGTACTATGGATTGAAATGAGATCAAGCACCTCGTTTGCATAAAAAATTACGTGCGTTTGGTTTCTCGAATATTCGAGGGTGATCGAGCTGTAACTTTGTAACCTCACTGTCTGGAAACTGTTCCTCAGGAAATGGTATTTGGTCTGAGGAAAATCTGGAAACACCTTGTGAATTAGATTAGTAAAAATTAAAACTATCCCCTATCCAAGTTTATATTGATTGCTATAACAATAAAATTTCAGTAACAAATCGCATCAACTGCAGTTATAATTTAAAACAGCTCGGACATATATATCAAAGATAAGTCTGGGACTTATCTATGGAAATACGGGATGGTTCCAGTCCTAAACTGGATTCCCAGATGTTGGAGTTGTATTTTTTGGTTTGTTGTGGTGTTCAGGTTGAATTCTTTGTTAAACTCTCAACCTGGTAGGGGTAGAACTGCGGATAAAAGAAGGGGAACGGGAACACAGATGGAATTATTGAAGAAGGAACGAGTAGGTAGAACAGATTTAAATAAAAAGGAGCTTATATTCTAGCTTGTAAAAAAAAACGAATTTATATTATTTTAAATGTAACCAAACAGGAATCTGATTTATTCAATTCGTTCTGTTCACCAAATAAATAGAAAATACGAATTTACATGGAAACTATTATACAAAATTTGGTTAAAAGGAAATTAATGAAAATAACTGAAATTCTGTGAGTATTTGGATATAAAAAGCAAAGTTGGTAAAGATATTTGAAAAACTTATCGTATTGTACATATAGACAGATAGAGGACGATTTAGAATACATACCAAGATTTTATTGATTCAAATTGAGGATAATAACAAATTAATTTCTTTAAATTGTTTTTTTTAAACTAAACCAACAAAGGAATATTCAAAATATTTGAAGAAAAAGGTTACAAGCTTTTATCTTATATAAAGTTTGTTTAGGTGGTTTTATTTGAGTTTTTACATGATGTTTTGTAGGTCATTATTTTTTTTTCTAAATGGATACTTTTAACTCACTTTGGATAATTTTTTGACCTAACCTAACATATTTTACACCATTAGTCACGTCCTAAAGATGAAAACTTGTTTTTCTTCGATTTAGTTGACTTTTTCATTTTTTCTCTAAAATATCAGTGTATATTTCTTCTTTCTTTTTCAAAGTGAAAACTTTCAACTCATTTAGGGTCATTTTTGACCTAACCTAACATATTTTATACCATTAGTCACGTCCTAAAGATGAAAACTTGTTTTTCTTCGATTTAGTTGACTTTTTCATTTTCTCTCTCAAATATCAGTGTATATTTCTTCTTTCTTTTTCAAAATGAATACTTTCAACTCATTTAGGGTCTCTTTTGACCTAACCTAACATATTTTATATCATTAGTCACGTCCTGAAGATGAAAACTTGTTTTTCTTCGATTTAGTTGACTTTCTCATTTTTTGTCTCAAATATCAGTGTATATTTCTTCTTTCTCTTTCAAAATGAATACTTTCAACTCATTTAGGGTCTCTTTTGACCTAACCTAACATATTTTATATCATTAGTCACGTCCTGAAGAAGAAAACTTGTTTTTCTTCGATTTAGTTGACTTTTTCATTTTCTCTCTCAAATATCAGTGTATATTTCTTCTTTCTTTTTCAAAGTGAAAACTTTCAACTCATTTAGGGTCATTTTTGACCTAACCTAACATATTTTATATCATTAGTCACGTCCTGAAGATAAAAACTTGTTTTTCTTCGATTTAGTTGACTTTTTCATTTTCTCTCTCAAATATCAGTGTATATTTCTTCTTTCTTTTTCAAAGTGAAAACTTTCAACTCATTTAGGGTCTCTTTTGACCTAACCTAACATATTTTATATCATTAGTCACGTCCTGAAGATAAAAACTTGTTTTTCTTCGATTTAGTTGACTTTTTCATTTTCTCTCTCAAATATCAGTGTATATTTCTTCTTTCTTTTTCAAAGTGAAAACTTTCAACTCATTTAGGGTCATTTTTGACCTAACCTAACATATTTTATAGCATTAGTCACGTCCTAAAGATGAAAACTTGTTTTTCTTCGATTTAGTTGACTTTTTCATTTTTTATCTCAAATATCAGTATATATTTCTTCTTTCTCTTTCAAAATGAATACTTTCAACTCATTTAGGGTCTCTTTTGACCTAACCTAACATATTTTATACCATTAGTCACGTCCTAAAGATGAAAACTTGTTTTTCTTCGATTTAGTTGACTTTTTCATTTTCTCTCTCAAATATCAGTGTATATTTCTTCTTTCTTTTTCAAAATGAATACTTTCAACTCATTTAGGGTCTCTTTTGACCTAACCTAACATATTTTATACCATTAGTCACGTCCTGAAGATAGAAACTTGTTTTTCTTCGATTTAGTTGACTTTCTCATTTTTTGTCTCAAATATCAGTGTATATTTCTTCTTTCTCTTTCAAAATGAATACTTTCAACTCATTTAGGGTCTCTTTTGACCTAACCTAACATATTTTATATCATTAGTCACGTCCTGAAGAAGAAAACTTGTTTTTCTTCGATTTAGTTGACTTTTTCATTTTCTCTCTCAAATATCAGTGTATATTTCTTCTTTCTTTTTCAAAGTGAAAACTTTCAACTCATTTAGGGTCATTTTTGACCTAACCTAACATATTTTATATCATTAGTCACGTCCTGAAGATAAAAACTTGTTTTTCTTCGATTTAGTTGACTTTTTCATTTTCTCTCTCAAATATCAGTGTATATTTCTTCTTTCTTTTTCAAAGTGAAAACTTTCAACTCATTTAGGGTCTCTTTTGACCTAACCTAACATATTTTATATCATTAGTCACGTCCTGAAGATAAAAACTTGTTTTTCTTCGATTTAGTTGACTTTTTCATTTTCTCTCTCAAATATCAGTGTATATTTCTTCTTTCTTTTTCAAAGTGAAAACTTTCAACTCATTTAGGGTCATTTTTGACCTAACCTAACATATTTTATAGCATTAGTCACGTCCTAAAGATGAAAACTTGTTTTTCTTCGATTTAGTTGACTTTTTCATTTTTTATCTCAAATATCAGTATATATTTCTTCTTTCTCTTTCAAAATGAATACTTTCAACTCATTTAGGGTCTCTTTTGACCTAACCTAACATATTTTATACCATTAGTCACGTCCTAAAGATGAAAACTTGTTTTTCTTCGATTTAGTTGACTTTTTCATTTTCTCTCTCAAATATCAGTGTATATTTCTTCTTTCTTTTTCAAAATGAATACTTTCAACTCATTTAGGGTCTCTTTTGACCTAACCTAACATATTTTATACCATTAGTCACGTCCTGAAGATAGAAACTTGTTTTTCTTCGATTTAGTTGACTTTTTCATTTCTTCTCTCAAATATCAGTGTAAATTTCCATTTTTTTTCCCAAAATTAAATAATTTTAATTTATTTAGGACCATTTTGTAACCAAACAAAATATGAAACATATGAAACTCTTGATCAATTTCTAAATATACAAAAATTTTTTTGTTTACTAATTATTTTTGCAATTTATAGTTTTTCAAAAACATTTTTATCATTTTCTAGAACTATCGGTTAGTTGAACCTGAGTTTTTTATCTAGTGTAAATTTTATGTATCAATTGGACTCAAATTCTTTCACAATTTTCCAAAATTCAATCTACATTTCTACTATTCATCCAAAATTAACTTTTTTGACCTAACAACATATTTTATACCATTAGCCATGTCCTAAAGCTGTGAATTAACATTTTTTTAACTTTTTTTTTAATAAATTTCTGATATTTCAAACATTCCTTATTTAGGATAGTTTTTTGTAGAATTTGAGCTATTACGAAACCAATTTATAAAAAACAATAAATTTATTGAAAAATCTTTTACAAAAAAAAAAAAAATTACATAATGAATACAGGTTCTACCAATTAATTTTTAAATAATTACTTTTCTAAATTTTTTCATTCAGATATCAACAATTTTCTTTAATATTAAATACATTTAGACATTGTTCATTCCATTATTAAATTTTTATCGATACTGGGTTTATTTTACATATACAAATATTTTTTTTATAATAATAATCAACGAAACATGTCAATTAATATAAGAATCGAATAGTACCAACTCAATATTTAAATTTAAAATTGAAATTATTTAATTTTAACTACGAATAGAAGCATTTGATTTCAGCTGGACATTTTAAAACACTTCTAAATATATTTTAGTTGGTTGAACTTGAGTTTTTCATTGATTTTTCATATATTTTCACTCATTTTTCCAAAATTATTGTAGTATTGACAACCCAACAAGAAATAAAACAAATTTTCTTTTCCGTTACTCATTTCGTAGACGTGTATATATTAATTTGACTTATTTTTTCATAATTTTCTGAAATTACAATTTATAATTTTCCTGAATGCCATTTGATCCAATATTGTAGAGACTTATTAGTCTACTGTACTATTACAGGATTGTAAAACCAAACAACTGTCATTTTAATGATAAACCTCAACAATTTTTTTTTTAATTTATTATATTTATTATTTCATACTAATTGGGAGTTGGTAGGCACTGCGTGCGTTTACATTTCGTGATGGTTTTTTTTGTGTAACTCCGTAATTAGTCGTATCCTTTCCCGAGTATCGCTTAAGCTGTGCAACCACGAAATCGGGACATTTCCTAGTCTGTTTTCCGTCTTAATTGACATAAGGGATTATTTAAATGTCGGGTGTTGTTTGATGAGAAAATTCATTTAATTAATGTAAGATGTTCACAATGATATTGTTGAAAGTTATTATTCTGAAAAATGTGATGTTGCAATTTAAATTCAAAATAATAAAACGAAAAAAAAAACAGGTTAAAAAATTAGTAGCACGAGCTCATTCTTTAACCGAATACGGCGCAGTGTGTGGTAAAGTTCACTGTTTGAATGTAGTACCACCACGACACTATTTTACGAACTGACTCGAACATAACGTTGAAAAATTGTGGGTATTGCTTTTTGGAGAGTCCTTAGGTGTCAGTTTGAGAGTATAAATGTCCAAATTGTATTTTTCTTTTGTATTTATTAGTAAATATAAATGCCTACACTCCATTCTTTTCATATTTATGTACGTAATCGTATTTGTCGGATTTGGTTGTTAATGTTTATGATTTAAACACGAAAAATTGATTGAAATATGTATTTACGTATAAAAATTGATAAACCTTCCAATATAAATTAAAATAAAAGGTGAAGTAGAACAGAAATAGAAGGAAGTTAGATAAAAAGAAACATTTTAAGACAGTGAATCAAAAACAGGAGAGTTGGAAGAAGCAAAAGGTCGGTGGACAATATTATATTGAAAACAGTGACTTGATATTGTTTTCGTTTGTTTTTTACTTGATTTATCTTTCAAAATAATAAAACACGTATATTTATTAAACACGTACACGTTTCTGTTTTGATTTAAAACTATTATCAAAAACGTTAAGTACAATATGTACAGGTACGATAATGTCCGTTCTTAGTGGTAGCTCACAACACGTGCTTATTTACATGAGAGTATAAATTGACTTTTCAGTTATTAATAATAATTTTTGTACTTGAATTTAATGAGAAATTTACGATGAGTACTGCTAAGATCGATACAAAAAGAAAATCGAAATCGTAAATAAAAATTTATCAAATTATAATTATTATATTCGATCCCTATCATGCAATCCTATTGTGGATCTGTAGATAAAATAAAAAAGTAAAAATGGTGATGGGAAAATAGGGGTTGATCGTAGAAGGGTGAAAAATTGAGAATGATTTTAATGGAAAATAGATGTTGTCCGATTCTCAAACCTACCCGATATGCAAACAAAATGAAAATCGGTCAAGCAGTTTCGGAGGAGTTCAATTACAAAAACCACGACACGAGAATTTTATATTTTAGATAATATACGAGGAGTATTCAAACGAAACTTCACTATGGATGTTAACAACCCGAGGAATTCATTGTCCCAAGAATTCCTGTATTGGAACTGTATTCTTTATATTGTCTTCAATTTTTTC
This sequence comes from Diorhabda sublineata, assembly GCF_026230105.1. NCBI lineage: Eukaryota > Metazoa > Arthropoda > Insecta > Coleoptera > Chrysomelidae > Diorhabda > Diorhabda sublineata. Next base: position 3,181,456 of record NC_079479.1, read on the forward strand.
AAACAAATGAACGGAAGTTAGAAATCTTCTTACACTTTGAGGGACCTTGTAAATGTGTAGACACGGCGACATACGTTATCGTGAGTGAAGAGCTTTTTTGAACAAATTGAAGTTGAAAACCAATCTTTGAGATTAAAGAAATGTAGAAGGAGTAGAGTGAAAACTTTTTGGTTGTCTTTCATCAACTAAAGGATCAATATTAACTCAAAAATAGCACGAGGAAAATGAGCTACGAAAGTGATTCATGGACTGATGAAAAAAAAAAGGAAAAAGTCTTTCAGAATATAATACATAATCACTTTTTATGGTGCAAAGGTATGGCCAATTATAACAACGTATATAGTTCAGCTTTACTGGTCTTCCAGACCCTTGGCTTCAATCTTCTTCACTCTTTTGCTAATTTTTTTCATCTTTCGTTCCTACATAATCTATTGCAGTATTATTAAAGTATTTATTAAAGAAATGGTTTTGATATTTTTTCATATTGTTGGTACGAAATCTGAATTATTACTTTCTTTTTTTGTAGTAGGAATGTTACGACGTTCTGTCCTGTCGTTTTTTCGCTGATATTACATGGACAGTACGTTTCAGAGGTTTCCAAGAAATTTTTCTCGTAGAAATGTTTCAAAATTTCAATACACACGTTTTTCACTCAAGAAAACTTAAAGATAAAAGCTGCTCCCTACTTTTATGTGGTACAGTTAACATCACTTCCAATAGTTTTTTCGATTAGATAAGAGTTAACGTTAAAAATAATCTTGTCTACTGGGGTCACAAGAAGATGTTTCTCACTTAGTATCCATTTCGAGGTCATTATGGTTGAAGTGATTCCTTCTTTAGAACTAACTAATCAGAAACTCTAACTGTCGTGTACAATCCCATAATATTCCATTATGAACATATTGGTTGATATTTTTGAATATACTACTCCCTTGTATATAGAGCAATTATTAAATTGATTTAATTAGAACTCGAAAGGCATTTTGTCTGATGATCGTAATGGAGCGGTAAAACTGAGTCCGTGAATCGTTCAAAAATTCCAATAACATCCGATCGTAAAAAGGCGTTAAAGAGTGTTTGAAGGATATTGAAACCGGAGATGAATGATTATTATCACCACAATAGAACAGACAAATTATCATCGTACTGTCAATACTTTATTTTGAAATTTAATTACTGGGTGATATCCCAAACTCTTACTGCAGAAAATGATTCAGTACGTAAGTTTCATATATAAAGAATTGTAGAAGATCCACTCAGTTATAAACTTTTGATTTAATGCATTGTAATATTGATAAATAAACTCAAATTCACAGCAGAATGAATAAGATAACAAAAAACTAGTCGAAGAGGAGAAATCAAAGAGAAAAAAAGAAAAGAATACTGTACCAAGGAAACGGCTACAAAAGTCAAGTAAATTAAACAGATTAACCAAAAATGCCTGCAAATAAAATAAACATCATACAGGATATACAACTTTCAAAGCCTTTTACTAACACTTCGTACATGTCATAAAATGGCACCTCAGCTGAAATGAAACATGATTTATCAAGTCCTATTTTTGAACCAAAACAGACACATTAGAAACCAGTGTCTGATTCCAATATTTCCAAAAATTGCTCGTTAAATACTGTTCAGTTCAGTAATCAAAAAAAAATTATTATCAAAGGAACTTGCTATGGTTGCACATCCAACATGGACTGAAAATGTCACTTGTCAGTTGTCATAAGAAAAGCAATTAATTCAAAGGCAATTTTCTGTGTGGTCAATGTTTTAATTCAAGTTTTCTTCATATTGGTATTTAACATTTAGTTTCCTCAATTTAATATTAGAATAATAAAGACTTAATACGTAGGCAAATCGTTTTAAAAAATTCATTTGTTCCTACCTACCTATCTAGATCTGTACCTAGAATACTAGATAAGTACCTACCGGGTTTCGAGAGGTGCCAATTACTATGAAGGCAGAGTGACGACGACTGTAAACGTAGTGCCAACGACTATGAAATCTAGACATTTCTTTTTATTACTTGAATTTTCTATACATAATAGAGATAGAGATGTATATGGTATGGTCAACATAAAATTTGAACTGTGGGCCATCTAACCCATTAACTGCTTGTTCACATAAGCGATTTATAATGTCGTCTTTACCCTATTAAAAATGCTATGTGCAATCAGATTGTTGCCATCTACAAGCTTATACTTCCACCAACCGTGCTGAACCAATCTTAAAGAAATGCTTCAAAGGAATATATTTTTATAAGGCTTTAAATGTGATAATGAAGCATGGAGATCGAGATGTATCAGAAATACATATAAAAATGAAAATAATCATCAACTATGATCAATAATCATCACCTTTTCCTTATTGGAAAATCTTAAACCGGCAAGTAATTTTTTCAAATCTAGGAACAGAAAATAACTCGAGGTGGCTAAATCTTGCATGAAATAGTAACTCAAACTTTAATTCATAAATTTTGGCCATTGATATAACAGATATTTGAGCTGATGCATTATCTTGATGAAACAATACTTTCTTCTCAGCCAAATGCGGCTGTTTTTGCTTGATTTCTTCGCTCAATAAGTTCGTATAATACTTGCCGTTGATAATTTTTCTTTTTTCAAGATAGTCAATGGAAATTATCCCAAGTGCATCCCAAATAACCGACGTCGTAAGCTTTCGGTGAAACATTGCCAAACACTCGGTGGAATTTCTTTGCACACCATCTTAGTGTAGCAGAAATAGTTTTTTTGCTCGTTATTTATATTTCTTGCTGCTTGTAGGTTGAACTTTTACTGCTAGATTTTAATTATATATTCAAGTACAAAAACTCTAGTCTTAAATTACCAATTAATTGATTGATTTCACGAGTACGAGAATGGTCCCAGAAATATCTGGCCCAACAAACATCTCCACGAAGCTGTTTTTGTTACATTGTGAGCAATCTTGAGCCTACTATGTCTGTTAACTCGCGCATATTCAGTTTACGATCATCCAGTACCGTTTTGTGGATTTTCTGGAGCCGTCAGCTCATTTGGTCGACTACTGTGATGCTGGTCTTCGCACTTACTAACGAAGGAGCAGCCTCATCCAGAGACAGCTTCTATATTGTGTGAACTGTCTTTGGAGACGGACTCGCAATCATACTTTGATGATACTAGACTCAATACAAAGTTAACCAGAAACTAGGACAGATTATAGCGTAGGAAAACTGACTATTTTACCGATAAATATTTAGCTAAGATATCAACGTTGTTCTTTTTGATAATTTGAAGTACTTCTACTGGATTTCACTCCTTTATTGTCATAATTAACAGCCATGGTGACCGTTTTGTTGTCTTTGAATCGATACCACTAAAATATTTAATTGTATGTCTTTTTTTAAAATTAATTCACTCATTGGAACTTGAGACAATTGAAATTAGTTTAATGGCCAACGGAGCATATTAATCTGATTTTCTTATTTAGATAGGGCTTAATTATTTTAAGGATGAAAACGAAATGAATAATTCAAAGTTGATATTTTATAACAGGCAACATCTGCTTTGTTTACATTAAGGATGTTTTCCGTACGGAATTAAATTACGTAAGAAGACCAGTAATATCGGAAAATTCTTGGCAAGAGAACTAAAAAAGAAAAACAGCCGAGAAACAACAAGATGAAAAGAATTTGCGTAATTGAATGTGAAAGTTTCTCACTAAAGCTCAAGCATCTTTAACGAGAATGAATTTAAATATACGCTCTGGTCTTTATAACATCAATTAGATTTTAGTAATTAACTTCGTACACAAGATGAAACAAATACCTAAGAAACATTGTCAGGATAATAAATCTTTTCCCAATTTCGACCTGAAAAAATGAAGTGAAACATAGAAGACGCCAGATCACAAAAAAATTTATAAACAGCGGATAATACAGTCCATAATATCTAGATGCAGGTTTCTATTCCTTTTCTTGGAAATTATGTAGTGCTAGGAAAAACTTATTCATCAACATATAAAATAGTCTATGAGATATTACGAAAGTAGTTCAAATATACACCGGAATGTTGCTATAAAAACAAAAATTCTATTATCAAATTACAGAGCTTCTTTCTTTAGAATCTTTCTCCTTTTTTATCGATTTTATCTACGTATTGATTTCGAATCACAGACCCCCAAGTGCCTCTTTAAATAGACCAAATAGATAATAATCGCATGTGGATAAATCGGGGCTATAAAGAGGGTGTTCCAGTGTTTCCAATTTGTTCAAAATTTTGGTTTCGGTTTAGAATATCGCGTCGTTTTGATCTGTAAACATGTTTCACCGAGTTTTTAGGAGGTTATTTTGATACTGTGCATTCACAGTTCGTTGTTCAGTGAGAAAATCAAACAATGTCTCCTCTCGTGTCCCAAAACACGGTCCACAATGCCTTTCGCCAAATAGCGTAACCTTCGCTTTAACAGGAGCACTGTCTTACCTAAAGATTTTAAATGGTGTATGGTATCTTTAGAAGGAGTCTGAGGAGGTTAGTTTCCTTTGTAATATCGTACACTGTCTTTTTCGTACCAATTTTTTCTAGTTTTTCAAGTTTAGCATCTAAATCCTTTTGAGTTTCAACTGAAATTCCTCATATGAGATCAATATTCCAATCAAGTGAAATATCCAAGGAAAGTTTCATTATGAGAAAACGCGTAGATCGCAGAATCCTGTCGTTGTCTTCATGTATAAACTTGGCTGAATTACGAATTGAATATAATTTATTAATTCCCCGGAGTAATTAAATTTTTAGACGATGAGAAAAATTCAGTGACGGGTAATTACATTGTGAACACTGATAATTTTCGTATCAGTTCATCTAACATGAAATTTTGACAAGGGACATGTGAGGAGGCGACGTTAATACCATAGAAGCCGGGTGGGCCTGTATCGTTATTTCACATTTACCGTCATATTAAAACAATCAAAATTAATTCGTAGAATGTCTGTTTGTTTGGTTCTTTGGAATTTTTTAGTAGAAATAGGTCGAAAGGTTAATTAAGATTCAGTTAGAATATTTTTAGGTTATGAAAAATGAAAATACCTAACCTAAAAGCAAGTGCGTTATGAAAAAAACTACTCAAACGTTTAGAAATAAAAAGAATTAATAGGCACACAATATAGTGATGGAAAAATGTTTCTGTGAATCAATAACTTCGTTTTTACACGTCGCAGTGAATAAAAATAGTTAATAAAATGGAAGCGGTCACGACAATTGAAGAATATTCAACGTGTGGTTGCTATTAAAACGCCCTGTTGTTTCCTAGGAACAGATTTTTTGCTGTGTAAGACAATGGTAAGTTTGGGCACAACAACAATGACGGACCCACTGTACAACATCCCCTGGCGATGAACTTCCACTTGACTGCTGTAGTTTTCAAAGTTTTTATACAGTCATATTAAAACAAACAAAATTGATTCGTAGAATGTTTGTTTGTTCGGTTCTTTGGAATTTTTTAGTAGAAATAGGTTGAAAGGTTAATTAAGATTCAGTTAGAACATTTTTAGGTTATGAGAAATGAAAATACCTAACCTAAAAGCAAGTGCGTTATGAAAAAAATTTACTCAAACGTTTAGAAACGAAAAGAATTAATAGGCACACAATATAGTGATGGAAAAATGTTTCTGTGAATCAATAACTTCGTTATTACACGTCGCAGTGAGTAAAAATAGTTAAAAAAATGGAAGCGGTCACGACAATTGAAGAATATTCAACGTGTGGTTGCTATTAAAACGCCCTGTTGTTTCCTAGGAACAGATTTTTTGCTGTGTAAGACAATGGTAAGTTTGGGCACAACAACAATGACGGACCCACTGTACAACATCCCCTGGCGATGAACTTCCATTTGACTGCTGTAGTTTTCAAAGTTTTTATACAGTCATATTAAAACAAACAAAATTGATTCGTAGAATGTCTGTTTGTTCGGTTCTTTGGAATTTTTTAGTAGAAATAGGTCGAAAGGTTAATTAAGATTCAGTTAGAACATTTTTAGGTTATGAGAAATGAAAATACCTAACCTAAAAGCAAGTGCGTTATGAAAAAAATTTACTCAAACGTTTAGAAACGAAAAGAATTAATAGGCACACAATATAGTGATGGAAAAATGTTTCTGTGAATCAATAACTTCGTTATTACACGTCGCAGTGAGTAAAAATAGTTAAAAAAATGGAAGCGGTCACGACAATTGAAGAATATTCAACGTGTGGTTGCTATTAAAACGCCCTGTTGTTTCCTAGGAACAGATTTTTTGCTGTGTAAGACAATGGTAAGTTTGGGCACAACAACAATGACGGACCCACTGTACAACATCCCCTGGCGATGAACTTCCATTTGACTGCTGTAGTTTTCAAAGTTTTTATACAGTCATATTAAAACAAACAAAATTGATTCGTAGAATGTCTGTTTGTTCGGTTCTTTGGAATTTTTTAGTAGAAATAGGTCGAAAGGTTAATTAAGATTCAGTTAGAACATTTTTAGGTTATGAGAAATGAAAATACCTAACCTAAAAGCAAGTGCGTTATGAAAAAAATTTACTCAAACGTTTAGAAACGAAAAGAATTAATAGGCACACAACATAGTGAAGGAAAAATGTTTTTATGAATCAATAACTTCGTTATTACACGTCGCAGTGAGTAAAAATAGTCAATAAAATGGAAACGGTCACGACACTTGAAGAATATTCAACAACAACAAGGACGGACCCACTGTACAACATCCCCTGGCGATGAACCTCCACTTAACTGCTGTCGTTTTCAAAGTTTTTATACTTTTGATATTTGTATGAATATTGAATATGAAAAAAGCTTCTTCCAAGTAGGTGATCCATAAGCAAAACCAGTAAAGGGCTGCTGACAACTATTTAGTTAAAAAGCTGTTTTCCTTTGCCGGTAACTTGGGGCTTGCTTATAACAAAACGTCAAATTATTTTCAATATTATGCATAGAAAATATTTAAACATAAAACATATGTAGTAGGATAATTTCGAATATTAAGAGCCGTCAAACTGAAGGTTAAAACTTGAAAATTGGAAAAATATTTAGTATAAAAGAACAAGTCAAAGGGCCCGTATTCTGTACATAACAAAAGATAAATAAGACACCCGCTATATACCTTAAAATCGTATCAATTTACACCGAATAAAAAAAATTGTATTCTTTGTAAATTTATTTCGCTATATAGAAGAGAGGTGGATCGTCGCAGACGAAACGTTGAATGGAGCGGCCCTTTTGGGCCGTTGCGCGATTCTTCAACCAACTCATTGTGCAAATCTCTCATGAAATTCGCCGACAAAAAATAATAAGAGATCTTACAAAGGATCCGATTTGAAAGGGTTTGACCCTTTGCTGCGGCGATGTTTGACCCTTTTGTAGGCATTCAACTGAAATTCGATATGTTCCTCTCTCTCACAAACATTTCAATTAATTTTTAAACTGCCGATATAAAAAAATATAAGTAGCTATTTACTACATTCTTTATAATAATTGCACGAATTATTTCTTGTTAAAATTTGTTTAGAATCATACACAAATTTGTATTAAGACCGATTAGTTGAGACAGAATTAATAAAGGGTCTTTTGTTGAAAGTAGAAATCAAAATATTTGGATGAAAGTATTAAAAAAACAGTGGTTAAGAATGACCTACAGATGATTCAAACGATACTAGTAATAAAGATAAAATACTTTCAAAAGCAAAAGAAAAATTAGTGATTTGAAAGAATCTATACCCAAATGGTACGGTAAAAGAAAGGGTAAAGAATATGATTTATCTTTAATATGAGGAAATGGTACGAAAACATACCCAACGGTTGCACTAGAATGGATTCTATGGGTTTTAACTCTTCATAACCTAACTAAGAAAGTTCACAAATTAAAGCTTCTCACAAAAAATAATTAAATCTGGGAGGTGAATCAGTTACCAACACAATCTTCAGGGACCAATATTAGCAAAGATATCCTGGATCTTTGACCAAGGAAAATCTATTGAATGCATCAAGAACCATTCACGAATGTTATCAGGAGTCTTTTCGAAACATAACTGCTTCGTTGTACACCTGAAGACATTAAATTTAGCGTCCAGATTCTGCTACGTATAGTTTAAAACACCTCTAACCACATTATCTCAAAGTTTGAGAAGTTTAGAAGGAGAAGAATTAATAGAACTGTAAATAATGATGTTCGGTACGAGTTATTTCATTTTTTCTCAATACTTTCAATCACTATGTTAATTTCGATAGTATCAACATATTTGCATTATTTAGAAGATGTTATCTACATATTTACATAAGTCAACTTTGTCATTGTCTCAAATCGAGGTCCATCAAAAGATTATTCAAATCCTCTGATAGACAATAACAAGTTCATAAAATTGATTCAACATATTACGATCCGATAACATCTCAATTAAATAGTAAACCGGTTTATCAACTTGTAATGTGTCATTATAACATATATTGCTTATGATGATATTATTTTGTTAGTACGGAACTAAATGAAATTACCTTACAGACCTAATTCAATATTTGTAAGTTGTTCTTGATTGTTAAAAGTGGTAATATGCTTATAAATGATGCAGAACATTCGGCACAGATATTTACTGTAACTATCACAAAAAATGGTCAATAAAATCCGTTATTTTTCAGGGTACAGCGGGACTAGTTTACTAAAAACATAAATGATATTTCAAATGCAGTCAACGATCTACTTCCACAACTTTTACCTCAACCATCCAATTTGAAACTAAACCTGACGAAAACCACAAATAAAACGATATAACGCATGAAGTTTCCCCAGAAATTGTGCGACCATAACTAAAGCAGACGCTAGAAAAGCAACTGAAGCTAATAGAAAAAAAAAGCTGCTTCTAGTAGGCACCACAGAAAAAAACGCATCAAAATGAAACAGCTAAAGAAGTTAAAGCCAAGGGAGAAAATTGGTGAAAAAGCAAAGAAGAAAGTTTCTAAAAAGTACTTCAGTCAAGAGGAAACATCGCTGATGATTAATTCTGTCTATTTCTTACGAAGCCTATTGTGAAAGTTTACCAGGAGAAACATGGATACAGTGTCAAGTTAGCAAGAAATGGGTCCATGCAAAACGTGCATCTGGTGCTGGTTTCACTTTCGTTTGTGTCAATTGCAACAACGATTAATTTTTCTATATCCCACCAATATTTTCCTTCATTGATAATCAAACCAATCAATTGAATTTGATCAGAAAAACTGACGCTATTCCAAAAATACGTTGATGTTTTTTAGTTTAGTTGTTATATAACTAAAATATAAATAAAAAGTTGATTATTAACCAGAAATTTTATTTTATGTCTAGTTAACATTCGACCCTTCACTTGCCTAGACTTTCTAAGTACTCAATTCCCCCCGTACCTTTACTCAAATTACCTCAACTATGTTGAGCATACTTGACTAGCATTTAATCAGTTGTAGATCTTAAATTCGAGTTGTGAGAAATAAATTACCATAGACACTCTTGCAAATTGATGAATTTGTAATCTTTAAATATGCATAACAAGTCATCAATGCTTATTGTTGATGAGCCAAAACTGCTCAAGTTAAAATGTGCTCAATTAGCCTTGCCCTACCCTAATCAAACCAAACGAATATTCAATACTTTGCACGAAAAGTCATTGCTTAATGCTGATCAAAAGCTCGCTCTCACTAAAATATTGAATTACCTTCAAACGTTGCTTACTTCGTCCAAATTTTGTAGTCGATATCAGACAAATGGATTGAGTAGAGCAGAGACAAATTTGTATTTTGCAAAACGCCTCTTAAATCGTCTTCATCGATTACAAGGCTTTTTTGATTCTAATATCTTTTAATATACGGAGACGTGCATTGAAATATTATCAAACCAAAAAAATTATTGGGGTTTCTCCCTTTTACAACTCGCTAAATCCATGCACCTATCTTGCTTGTTCTATAGCGTTTTGGGATGGGATTGGATGGCGTTTAAAGCGCCATCATCGCCATCAAAATTAATTACTCGCAATCGAATGGCTAGATGCGGAGTCAACAGCTGGCTGGGTTTGGTCCATTCTCTTTGTCTAAGTATGTAAATACAGTTTGTTAAACATTCTCGCTCAAACTTATTCCCGAGATAATAGCTTTCGTTTAGTAAAGTCAATAAAATCGGTCTATTTCTGATATAAATTAAAATTTTACCGAATCTTCCTTTTGTGTTTATTTAGGTTATGTTCTACCAAGCAACAGATGGTCTCACGTTTTAATAGATATGATTCAAATTCGATGATTTCACCATTATAAATTGAAAACTAATATTGAAGATCTCAAAGTTGATAATTAACATTTCGGACAGTGAATGCCACTATTTGGCAACGTTGATTGTCACTGATGTGCTCGGTTCAAAGTTTACGTTGTTAAACTTAACCTCAAATATAACATTTTGACATTTGACAGCGATTAGTGTTGTTTTCTTTAAAAGTACGGTCAATAGTAAACAGTGACAGCTCGAGGGAAATACTACGATATAGATTATCCTGAGAAGGATACATTAATTAAATTAATTTAGCTCCAGCTCACAAAACTGTAAAACATTAATATAATGTATAAAAATGAGGTTGTGGAGCTTAATTTCTGTGATAGAACTGATTAAATAACATACTATGAGACTAAAGCGTCTTTGGTTGTAAATATGATACAACCTGAAAATTTGGTTGTTAACAAATTTGTTCTTGTTGGTTTCGTCTGATTCATGCTAGAAAAAGAACTGGAAACTATTATAAGGGTTCAAGTGGATCACCTACCAGCTGATTGGGAATCCCAACCCAGAACGAGATTTAGATCACAGTTTCCGAAAGTCGCATTCGATTTTCGGTCGAAATTTCAAATTTAAAACCATGTTTTTCATTCAATTTTTTAATGGATTCTAGATGTTTAATAATTGCTATTGAAAAGTTATCAACGATTCAGTCACACACGCGGGTTTTTCAATAAAGTTTAACTATAAAAATCGGAAACTTTAGTAAATATAAGTCAGATTTTAAAATTATGATGATACAGCCACTGATGTGTGTCCAGTGTTTAAAATTGAAGGTATAGTTTCTTATAAGGAATTTATAATGAAATATCTTGATATTCGGTTCAAATAATTTAAAATAACCACATTAATAGTTTTTTTAATTACTTTAGACGAACCACATCAATTATTTTTAAAACAGAAAGATATGAATCTGATAAGAGTAGTTTCCAAAAACATGGGGAGCGAATTCCAACCTTGTTAACGAAGCAATCTTGGCAGAAATTCAAGAAACAGTAGGCAATTTTTAGCTGAGAAACAAATAAATAAATACAGAGCATTTAATACGGGAATGATACAAAAAATTACCTTCGTAGCATTTGTAATCTTACAGTACGTTAGTGGAGAAAAAAATTGTCTTCTCCATTGGCAGAGGCACTTATTAATATCAATTATGACGAAGGTTTCTTCTTAAATAGATACAACTTTACTGAATGATTTACAGATAGGTCCAAATGTGACGCTAGATCAGGAGCAGCATTTTTTGATTTAGATATACGATGATGTATTGAGATCTAGTTAGCTTAGACATTAAACAAAATATTGCGTTACCATAGCGACGAACAATAACTTATTAGAAGTGTAAGTGTAAAGTTTGACGTCAAAAAAGAAAACCAGAGTTACGCGATAAATTAAAAGAAAAAAGATATCCACCGAAATTGTGAAAATCGAAAAATTGTAGTATCGGCCATCATCAAAAACCTGTATTTAAAAGGGTTAAGATTTACGAAGATATGCCTAACACCCTTGGTGATCAATGTCCTTCGTATGCGACCGTGAAAAATTGGACTGCAAGCTTCAAAAGAAGTAAATTTTCTATTGAAGATGATGACCAATCGGGAAGGCCAGTTTCTGTGTCTGTCCCCAAAAATATCGATGCAGTTCATGACATGATTTTATCAGATCGTCGAATTGGGCTAAAACGGATGTCTGAAGCACTGAATATTTTATACGAACGCGTCCATCATATAATTCACGTCAATTTGCTGCAAAATGGATCCCCAAGTGTTTGGTTCGATCTGTGCTCGATTTGAAAACGATGTAGACTTCTTCAACCGAATTGTCACTATGGATGAGACTTGGGTACATTTCTACGATCCAGATACAAAGCAACAATCGATGGAATGGCGACACTCTGGTTCTCCAAAACCTAAGAAGTTTCGCATCCAAGAATCTGCTGGAAAAGTTCTTGCTTCAGTTAATTTTTTGGATTGCCATCGAGTATTCATGATTGATTTTTTGGATAAGGGTAGAACATTAACTGGAGATTACTATTCGACATTACTACGGGAAAAAAATAAAGAAAAAAGTCGCGGAAAGCTACGAAAAATTCGTGATTAGGGGTTTGATTTATTAGAACACCCCTCTTATTCACCAGATTTGACTCCGTCCGACTATCATCTCTTTCCTCAACTGAAAAAAAGTGAAAAAGTTCGTAAATATCCTTCCATCGAGGAGGTAAAAAAAGCTGTGGAGGTCTGGTTTGCAAAGCAAGAAAAAACATTTTTTTTAAAGATCTAGAGACGTTGCAAATTGGCTGTAATAAATGTATCCAATTAAGAGGAGAATTTGTTGAGTAATAAAATATTTTGACATTGAAATTTTGTTTGGTTCTATAGTAGGTTATTAAAACAATGTTAATTATAGTGCCTACTAAATCCTGTTCGAACTGTTGCTATAATGACAGACTCAAAATCTGTTTTACAAACTATGTAAAGGTCTCCAATAAATATCAATAATCAGGAAGTGATTTTCGGGGTGAAAAAAATAAATAAAAAGCATTAAACCATGGTTGTTTTCTGGTGCATGCTAATCATATTAGATCTCTCCTGGTAAGCAAAAATAGAAACTTTATTGAGGAAGCAAGAATACCTCTTTAATTCATTTTCTTAGGTACAATATGAAAAAAAAGATCTGTGCTTTAGTCTAAGGCCATCCCTACTTCCACACACACAATAATTTTTTTCGTAAGAATTCAACATAAGTGTTTGTTCACCTCCGTTCAACTAATCTACCACAGCAGGATATAATTTTCATTCTTTTTTCGAGTCAGGTTGCCATTTTTTTATCACTTGCTCCCATCAGTTATTCGTTATGTGAATAGTGGATTGCAACAAATTATAAAGACGATACATTTTATGAATTAATCACTTACTGTACCGCTCGAGGCGAAACTCACAGCAGGAAAGCTTTATGGTCGCAGCAGGAGATTCTGCATCCTTCAATCTCGGACGACCCGACCGGTTTCAGTGGATGAAATCTCTCTCTAGGTCGTAACCGACAGGGTACTTTTCGAAAATTGCTTCACCAAAAAATAATTCATTGATATTTCAAAGCAAACATTGTCAATACTAACCAACTTATAGTATTTATATTTATAGACATATTCTTTTTAAAAATATTGATATTCTTCAAGAATATTGCTTTATAGATGTAGACATTTATATCTACAGACTCTAAATCCCGTTATCCTTGTTACATTATGATCCAGAAGACCCACCGAGTGTTGTACTACAAGAAGAATCATGAAGACGTCGTTAGAAGATTCAAAAAGCTAAAGACGCACCTCAACATACAGCTAAAGGACTATATCCGACATCCTGAATCGAACAGTGAATACAAGATGAAGAAATAAATAAATAAAGAAATAAAGAAACGAGTCAATCATGGATTCTTAAATTTTATACCTTAAATAACATTATGGACACCAATGGATCTCACTTGTTTGTCTTTATATTTTTGTAGTTGCATTTTCAGAAATAGAAGACAATTTATTTTCGATGGGAAAATATGTGAACCGACCTCGAAGGAAAATGTAAGATATTGGGTTTATCGGTTATTGAAGGCGATGTGCAATCGAGACCTTGACCTAGAGAGAATATTGGAAGGATGTGCAGTTTTCGGTATAACAACTATTGCAAAAGATTAGGTTGAATTACAGGAATTGGATCGTGTAATTATCTCCCTTCGATACAGAAAATATACACTGCTCAACGAAAGAAAGAAATACTTCTGTTCGAAGTACAGTTTGAATATTAATTTCAAATGACACCCGAAAATCAGAAGTATTTAAAAGATTTGAAATACTGGTAGGAGATATCATAAGACAGTTTCGTAATGGATGAAATCATCATTCAAATTAAACTCTTGTACTCGATAGGGCATCAAAATGTTGAGGTTATCTGCTGAAACTATACCAAAAAAATGATGCAGCATACAGAGAACGCTATATAATCCGATAGTAAACCAGGATAAGTGCCTCGACGTCAACATTACCAGTAATTAACAGACATCCAGCTTTTTAGAGGATACATCAGAAGAAATTGGCATACGCAAACTAACACCAAAATACTCAGTACTCAAACCACCTTTCACCAAACTCCTTATTCAACATATCAGTGATAATTTGTGTTTCCTGTTGAAAAAATGGGTCGAATCTATGCAGAATTTATGAGTAAGTATGCTGGTCAAACTTTCATTCAATAAAAAAGGTTCAAGAATCCCTAGCTCTTACATACTGCCTTTTTGATTCAATTACGTAATGGGGATCGCCGTCGCTCCAAAACCGACAGTTTGAGAAATACAGAACATCATTTGTGGTGAAAGTACTTTTTTATGAAAGAATTATTAATCCTGTTGTCTAAAATTGCCTCCAAGGTAGTTGTTCTGGTGTATTGGCTCCTAGAGACAGTCTTTTCTTGCTGAATAAGAAGGCAATCGGTTTATATAAAGAATATCAAAAACTCTCGATTTGGAACCAAGTTTAGGCGTTTGTTAGTCTTGACGAACCACGAGGATTATCTTGGGGAGTGTTGTACCAAGCTACTTTGGTATAAAAGGGAAAAAAGGAAGAACGACTCTATACTTAGGACCAGAGGCCCTACTGTGGCTTCAATAACGAACCGATCGAATGGCTGAAGAATCATATGGAGTCTCACTAGAGAAAGACTCCGGTCATTTGCAGAATTGATAAGTAATTAGGCTGGTCAAACTTTCCTTCAGTAAAAAAGAATCAAGGACTCCTAGGTCTTTTTGTTTCAATTATATAAAGGGGATTGCCATCACTCCAAAACCGACAGTTTTGGAAAATACAGAACATCATTTGTGGTAAAAGTACTTTTTTATAAAAGAATTATTAATCCTGTTGTCTAAAATTGCCTCCAAGGTAGTTGTTCTGGTGTATTGGCTCCTAGAGACAGTCTTTTCTTGCTGAATAAGAAGGCAATCGGTTTTTATAAAGAAGTTTAGGCGTTTGTTAGTCTTGACGAACCACAGCGATTATCTTGGTGAGTGTTGTACCAAGCTACCATGGTATAAAAGGGCAAAAAAGGAAGAACGACTCTATACTTAGGCCCCAATGTGGCTTCAAAAGATGCCACATCAATAACGAACTGATCGGATGGCTAAAGAATCAGATGGAGTCTCACTGAAGAAAGATTCCGGGCTGAAGAAAATTCAAAAGACTTAAGTACTTGAAGGAGTAGTACACCTTGGGAAGTGAGTCACAAAAACTTTTGCTAAACGTCCACGTATTTTGTACATTACATGACTCTTGTACAATATATTATCTAGATATAGATGCAGAGTGGTTGTAAAGTCATAGTGATAGTGACAGCAGCTGAATTTTCATTTTCGAAAGGACTCGTAAATCATTTTGTTATTTCACGGGGATTGAAGGGATAATATTTTTTGTAATACATCTGGGAATAGAATATGGAAAAGCTGTTGCCATTTGCTTTATTTTTTTTGAATAATTTCAATCATTTTTTTGAATGTTTTCTTTAGTGGTATTCGATTCAGTATAGTAAAGTATCTCTGCAATTCAAATTTACACATATCGAGTAAGGCATGACGACGATACCATGTTCATTAATGCGTTTGATGGGTCATTGAGCGTGGTAGTCGGAACAAGCATGTTCCGGCGGGTCGAGGCGGTTTCGAATAATCAATGTAAGCTCGGTTGAATTATATTGTATGTATGTCAGTAATGAGCCGTGTTATTTAGTCCGATTCAATGATTTTGTTTTATATTTATTACGTTATATATGTTGCTAATGCATACTCCAGCTCATGCATACGTACAAGTATATATTCGAAACAACATCAGTTCAATTTGTTCCGCTATGATGAATATTTGGTACTGCATTGAACGAATTTAAATTGGTAACGTCACAAATATTTCTCAAAATTATTGATTGAAATCATTGTCCCCATTTCGATAATAAATTGCGTCCAATTTTTGTTTTTCTTTAGTAGAATAATTAATAAAAGTGTTGACTCGGTTGTTTCTGGGAAGAGTCTGCCAGTGAAGCAATTTTGGTATTCCTACCTAAAAAATCAGTTCAGCAGTGCGACCAATTCACTAGCTTAGTGTAAATTGGAAAATGTGGAAGGGAATTTCCGTTTTCTGACTATACTTACAAAAAAAATCAATTCAATGATTAAGTTAAGCACCCTTGTTTTTATCGTCTAAATAATCAAAAATGATCATAAATGAACAAATTGAAAAGTCTTTAAACAAGGCACCAGATGATAAATTCTTGACGGTTAAGGGGTTGTAACTATTTTCAGATTATTTGGAGCTTGTCAGCGTGAAGAATTTTATAATTTATTAGTAGATGATATCGAAATTACAAATAAATTATTTTTTATACAACTTCCAAACGCAAAAACGTTCTTTCTGTATTTTTTCTGCAAAACTAGAAACCAACCCCACGGTAATAATAAATGTTTAAATCAAATAAATTCTTGATATTTAATTGAGTCAATGAAATTAAAGCTGAACTTTGTTTGAGCAATTTAATGTAATCTACCTAATAATGAATAATTAAAATTTGAAGACCAACCAGCTAATATAATTGTAAAAATACTTAAAACCGTTAAAAAAAATTCTTAAACTTGTATTTCCGAAAGTAATTATTACTTAATTAAAAATTCTATAAAATTTTCTCAAAAATCGGCTACAGCCTCTTTTAATTGACAATAAAAATTGGTTGAATGACACGTACAGCGTGGATCAACCAAATGGAATGAATTTATTATAAAACCGCTTGGACACGTCGGATGGAATTTTTTTCCAAAAAAAAATTATACAATGGCCAATACCACCTTTCTCATTTTAAGTGCAACCCTTTGCAAGTTAAAATTTTTTCAAAATTCCTTAAAAAATTCTTGACATAATTCATGTATAACGTTCTAAATATATCTTAAACTGTTTGAAATATTTTGAAACATAACAAAAAAAATTACTTTGAAAAACGTGGATTAAAATTGTTAAAAAAATATCAGGTAAAGCAGAACAGAAATTTAGTCATCAACTGCCCACATCACTTCTTGATTGTTGGAGAATTTCTGACCACCGAGTCTTTCTTTTAAATATGGGAGCATAAAATAATCCGATGGGGCTAAATATGGCGAATAGAGTGCATGAGTTGGTAATTATTCATTAATTTGCATTGCAATAATGGGTGGGTGAGCTGGTATATTATCTTGATGAAACAATATCTTTTTCTTATCCAAATGCGGCCATTTTTGCTTGATTTCTTCACTCAAACGTTGTATAATACTAGCCGTTGATAGTTTTTTCTTTTTCAAGATAGTCAATGAAAATTATCTCACGTGCATTTCAAAAAACCGGTGAAATCAGATGAAATCAGAAGTTTTTCATGCAATTTTCATGAACAATTCACAAAGCCTATCAAAATCAGAAGTTTTCATTGCACTTTTCATGAATAACTTACATATCATGAAGAAATCAAATTTTTCCTGCCCTTTTTATGAGAAATTCACGAAAAAACTAAGGTTTTTCCCTCAATTAACTAATCACGATGAAATCAGAAAATTTTCATGCAATTTTCATAAAAAAATTCAGGCAAAAACTGAACTTTTCCCTGCAATTAACAAATCACGATGAAATCAGAAGTTTTTCTTGCACTTTTCATGAATAACTTACAGATCATGAAGAAATCAAACTTTTTCCTGCCCTTTTTATGAGAAATTCACGAAAAAACTAAGGTTTTTCCCTCAATTAACTAATCACGATGAAATCAGAAAATTTTCATGCAATTTTCATAAAAAAATTCAGGCAAAAACTGAACTTTTCCCTGCAATTAACAAATCACGATGAAATCAGAAGTTTTTCTTGCACTTTTCATGAATAACTTACAGATCATGAAGAAATCAAACTTTTTCCTGTCCTTTTTATGAGAAATTCACGAAAAAACTGAGGTTTTTCCTTCAATTAACTAATCACGATGAAATCAGAAAATTTTCATGCAATTTTCATAAAAAAATTCAGGCAAAAACTGAACTTTTCCCTGCAATTAACAAATCACGATGAAATCAGAAGTTTTTCTTGCACTTTTCATGAATAACTTACAGATCATGAAGAAATCAAACTTTTTCCTGTCCTTTTTATGAGAAATTCACGAAAAAACTGAGGTTTTTCCTTCAATTAACTAATCACGATGAAATCAGAAAATTTTCATGCAATTTTCATAAAAAAATTCAGGCAAAAACTGAAGTTTTCCCTGCAATTAACAAATCACGATGAAATCAGTAGTTTTTCTTGCACTTTTCATGAATAACTTACATATCATGAAGAAATAAAAGTTTTTCCTGCCATTTTTAAGAAAAATTCACAAAAAAACTGAGGTTTTTCCTGCAATTAACTAATCACGATGAAATCAGGAAATTTTCATGCAATTTTCATAAAAAAATTCAGGCAAAAACTGAAGTTTTCCCTGCAATTAACAAATCACGATGAAATCAGTAGTTTTTCTTGCACTTTTCATGAATAACTTACATATAATGAAGAAATAAAAGTTTTTCCTGCCATTTTTAAGAAAAATTCACAAAAAACTGAGGTTTTTCCTGCAATTAACCAATCACGACGAAATCAGAATCATGTGCTTTCCTTGCAATTTCTATTAGAATATCACAGATTAAGAAAAAATCAAAACTATTTCCAAAACACAAAAATATCAAAGTTTTCCCTGATATTTTCATGAACAATTCACGAGAATTACCGAAATCATAAGTTTTTTCAATTTCCCTTGCATTTCCTATGAAAAATTCACAAAGAACAACGGAATCATAAGTTTTTCATGCAATTTTCATGAAAAATTCACAAACACAACAAAATCAAAGTTTTCCCAAATATTTTCATGAACAATTCACGAGGATTACCCAAAATAATATGTTTTTTTCAATTTTTCTTGCATTTCCTATGAAAAATTCACAAAGAACAACGGAATTATAAGTTTCTCATCAATTTTCATGAAAAATTCACAAACACAACAAAATCAAAGTTTTCCATGATATTTTCATGAACATTTCACGAAGATTACCGAAATCATAAGTTTTCCCGCGCTTTCCAAGGAAAAGTCACAAAACATGAAGAAATTAAAGTTTAAAGTTTAAAATTTCCAAGAAAAAGTTCACGAACCACCAAAAAATCATAAATTTCCATGTAATTTCCATGAAGAAGTCACAAAGCACAACGAAATAATTAATTTTTCTATAATTTCATCGAAACAATCACAAATTACAACGATATTATATGTGTTTTCTGCTATTTTCCTGAAAAAACTCTCGAGGCACATTGAAATCCCAAGTGAATTCTGCAATATCCACGAGACATTCACAATGAAATCGAAGTTTTTCTATAATTTCCCTGAAAAAGTTCACAAAGCACCAAAAAATAACAGTTTTCCATGCAATTTTCTTGAAAACAACAACAAAATATGTTAAAATTCCAAGTGATTGCCTTCTTTAGAACCGGTTCATTCCAGTTCAGTTCAGTCCAGTTTTTTGATTATTTTTTTGTTTCGGGTGTGAAGCGTTTTATCCATGGTTATGAAACGGTGCTAAAATTGGGTTTATTTCTATGAAACATTGTCAAACACCTGATGTAAACATCTTCACGACGCTGTTTTTGTTCTATTATTAGCAATCGCGGCATCCATTTAGAGTACGATGTAACGAATTTTTCGAAATGCCTACTATGTCTGCTAGCTCCCGCTCAGTCGACGATCATCCAGTACTGGATTTTGTGGATTTTCTCCCAACATTTCTGGAGCCGTCACCTCATTTGGTCGACCACTGCGCTGCTGGTCTTCGCTGGTCGTACGGTCTCGTTTAAACTTTGCAACCTAATATTTTACTTTTGAGAACGAAGGTGAAGTCTCACTGAGGGTAGAATCTAGTTTGGTTTTTATATTGGTTAAGCTAAAAGTATTGTATAACATAACGATGATCAATTTTTTCCATATTCACAAATTTTAATACAGTGGTTTTTTCCAAGCAACTACTGCCATCTCTAGATCGGGCCAGTTACTTCTGGGCTACTGAGGTTACATCAAATAATTTATATCTTTGAAATAGGGGGTTTCCTTAAAACAAATTTGGTGGGAGTCTCTAAGTTACAGAAATGCTAAAATACAAATATTAAAAATAATCCTCTCGGTGCTAGATTTAGTCACATTGGGTTGAAATTTTCTGTTACGTTTCCTTTTTTAGTGTACTTTCGATAGGAAAATCACTATCAAAATGGTCGATCCTAGTACGTTTACTTTGGTCGAGATTTAATAGATCTTGCCGCAGATAAAAAAGAATTTGTTTATTATATCATCAAAAAATATTGTAATTCTTCGGAATTTGGGGATCAGTGACGAATAGCATCGGATTGGATTAAAATTAGGTTGTTCGAATTCGAATCACGTAAATAAACAGATGACCGATGACAAGCTCTTGGAATTTATATAAACACCAGGTTCAAGTAGGCATCGTTTTGCATATCGTTAACAACTATCAATTGTATGACGAATTCTAACTGTGTATTATGCAAATTAAATCACTATCGTGATGTAATTTCTAATAACTTGGATTTCGTACCGAAAATTTGACATCGTCTATTTATTTTTTCATTTCGAAAAGTTCATAAATTGAGTTAAGAAAATATCTTCAGGGTTTTTCGCGTTAGATTAAAGCACGTTTTAAATCATTTTGTCACAGAAAGTGAACCAATCAGTAAAAATAATAGGGTCGGCCCATATACAAAACGCTGTAACTGTGATAAACGATCTCCGTTTATCATATGAGACTATTATGTAAATGAAACGAGAAGATATTTCAGAAAAGCCACTTTCTCCCTTAAACTTAAATTCGATTTCGTGTCTATACCGTTTGTGTAACATGCTCAACAAAAAATAAAAATCATTTGCTTCCTACTGTCGCTTAGAAACATTTTGCGAAAAAACCTTCTTTATTTATTTTTTATTTCCAAAATAATTATCAACTGACGATATTACTTATCTCACAATGACCACTGAGTAATTTTTAAAATTTGTGCACTGAAATTATGTTGAAGATGCTAAATCTGGTAAATAGAAAGCTCGATTTAACAAATCAATCTTTAATGCAACAATCCCACGTGCAACTCCAAAAACCGACCTACTTATAGATGAAACGATGTTCACGTCTTTCCGATCAGATTCTTCCTGTTCAGTCTATTGTTTTCATTTTTCTTTTGTGTGAAGTAAAAAATTCAATAATCATATAACGTTTCAAAAGCTGTGAAACACCCTTAAATACTCTACGTAAACGCAGGAAGAATCTTACACACTGCATTCCAAAATTTCCAAATAATATGGAATTTACCGCAAGTTTTGTACTGCCTAATAAGTCTGCTATCTCGGGCAATATCAATCGACGATCATCCAACACCTAGGGTAAATTATAATGGCATGAAGGGCTCAAATATAAACTAAATAAACTCGTGCCTAACCAATATGTAAAACGGTTAGAGTCTTATCCCTTATCAAAATACTGTCCATTACAAGTAGTACATTTGTCCCAGCGGTGCTTCCACTGTTCGAAACTTTGTTTGAACTCATCTTTAGAGATGGCTGCAAGAACCTGTCTCGTTTTTTTCTTGATGTCTTCAATGTACTCAAATCGCCGTCTTTTCATGATCCTTTCAACGCGTGGAAACAAGAAAAAGTCGCACGGAGCCAGGTCAGGCGAGTAAGGTGTTGTTTTCACCCAAAAACTAGCTAATAGTGATGGCTGAGTGTATAGGTGCGTTGTCATGGTGTAAGAACCAGCCACCTGTTTGCTGAACCTAGCTCCAAGACATTCCACTGATTTCAGACAGTTGATCAATTGTCTGTGCGCACTACCTCTTGAATTATTTCAACATTTTCATCGATTCGGGTAGTTGATGGACGTCCAGAGCGAGGTTTGTCATCAATCGACATCAATCGCCATTTTTAAACCGAGAAAACCACTCATACACTTGAGTTTTCCCCATAGCATCATCTTTGTGAGCAGTATAAAAGAACGAGCCTTCAGAATAATGCAAGAAGATGTTTACTCAGACTTAAAGGATATCAACGCGGGTGTACCACAAGGTAGTGTTCTTGGGCCGGTCACACACCAGTGACATCCCTCAAACATCACATAAAAAAGAAGAAGATACAAGAAAATTTATTGGTTGTTGGACAGACAATCCACTCTGTCAATTTATAATAAACTACTTCTATATGAACAAATCCTGAAACCGGGATTCGGCAATGGGAATGTGCCAGCTAAAGCAAAACCTAAATAATCCAAAGATTTCAAAATAAAATGCTAAGGAGCGTCGTTGAGGCACCCTGGTACTTTTGAAACAGCGTCTTCATCGGGACCTGTAAGGAAGGTATCCACCAAATTCGCAAAGAGTCACAGGTAGCTGCTTTTGAAACATGTGAATATCGAGGCAACACGAATCATAGAGAAGACTGAAGAGGTCGGAGCCTTTTCAGTAAATTATCCAAGTACTTAGTGTAAAAACAGAGCAAAGTGCCGAATTTTACATATTAGTGTTAGTGTAGATAATAATAATTGTAGTTATAATAATTGAAGGAGCTTCTACTGAGTAAGACCCTTAGTTCACAACTTAGTTCATAGTAATTTAGGAAATCGATCGTGATAATGATGAGATCACAAGACAGGATGATATCTATTAACTACCAACAGTAACGTTGTAATGAAAATCAAACTTGTGGTTACCAAATTATATCAATAACTATGAATTATTGTACTGGAATACTATGAAACAAAACTATTACAAGAATCGCATCTCTAGATCTGAAAATTTTTTGAAAGAAACTTGGTCTGTTGTCAAAGCGTTCATCAAACACTATTGACGTTGACCCAGACGAACTTGACAATTATTTCGTGAACGTTAGCAAGAATATTAGGTCTAAAATATCACCAAGTCGTGATACTCTAAAAGATTCTCTGACAGTCTCTTCCTTAACCTTGTAGATAGATTTGAGCGAGTAAAAACTATACTCATCATTCGAAACAAGACTTCCTGCATCATCAATGGATTCTCAGTTAAGTTTTTTAAATTTTCCAGAAGTGATGGTTAACTATTTATGTTTTCTAATCAACGAATTTGATAAATGGCTTTTCCCTAGCTGTCTTAAAACAGTTTTAATTGTTCCCCTACACAAGGGGGGCGAACAAATAACACAAGTAGCTATCGTCCAATATTCTTGAAGATAATCGTTTACCTTTCAGGTTTTTTCGTAGTTTACACCTCTTCGAATCTATCTTTAATTACTGGTACAGCGCTTGCGAATTCTATTTAAAAAAAAAACAAATTTTTCCCCGCTCTTTCATTATCATACCTCGTTAACTAGCTACAACTGATTATTAAATTATACAATGTAAATGAACGAGTAAAATGTATTTAGTTGTAAGGGCGTTTGGTTTAAACAGGATATCAGACGTGAACTGAACCCTTTTTGTACCTCATTCGTTTTCTTTTTGGAAAACGAAGAAGTAAAAATCATAAAATAAAAGAGCATTTTAAAGTATCTTTATAAAAAATCATGGTAGTCAGAATCGAAAATTTATTTATTCTAGTTAATTCAGCAATTCTTATTATAATTGTATTATCAAATTGCCGAATATTTTCCTTCTTTAAACATTCTAATGTATTTAAAATAACTTGCTGTGTTTGTATATCTGAATCTTTATTATTAAATTCATACCTGTCTTTATTCTCCCTACACTGTGCAATTTCATTCGTCCATGGTCTAAAGAACGCCATATTTCTATTTATTTAAAGAAATTAATCTCGCCAATGCTTATCGCAGACTTTCTAGCACGAATATTTCGAAGAAACTCTATACAAACGGCTTCTGCCAATAGAAATGCATTTATGTTTACGATTCGATGTTTTCATTGGTAAATAGTGAAGAAGATGAGTCCACGCGGACTGACGGTTTGTTAGATGTTTACCGAAGTTTATACGGGGAGTGAACATTATATATAAAAGCTGCCAATACTTTTAATAAGTTCCGATAATTGATAAAGGCATTTCTGCTTGGAATATCTTATTATTCTGTGGAAGAATTCTACAATATACCATGACTATGTATTATATATATAAAATTGTATCGTTTTGTCCATTGTAATTGTAAAATTTTCTCGTGACAATGAAGCTCTCTCTCTCTATATATATAAATATATCAAATTGAAAGCAATTGAAACAAAAGTATTGAGACAGATTGGAGTATTAGAAATTGTTGATTGATAATTTAGGGTAATGCTAGTATGCCCACCCAGTATCCAAGATGATTTCAGAATATAGGATTCTCTCAGGTAAAGTATTTATGCGCTTGGGAGGCTAACACTTTTTGCATTTATGTACCTTGACTGGACGTATTTATACTACGGCCGCTTCTATTCCTAAATTCATACAAATGATTCAACTTAATTCTTAGTCATATCTATTTTTCACTCCTTCTTCTTATTTCAAATTAATATATCCAATGATTATAAAATGATTTAGGAATATTACCAGCTTAAATCTCATTAGAAAACTTGTTTTTTCTTTCTCAGTTTCACAATTTGTGGTGTTAGAATAACATGTATCCGCCGTGAAGGTAAATTAATTTGTCTTGCCGCCATTTTGTTCAACATTAGTGTTGACAGTTGACATATTTGGCAGTTGGGAAGTGGAGACGTGGAAAATTCATTATGGTAAAGCAACGTGTTTTAATCGTTAAAACATTTTATCAAAATCAATCATCGATTACTGTGACGTTGAGAAAGTTACTTGAAATTTTTGGAAGAAACAACGTGCCAACAAGACGCACTATTTATCGTGTAGTGAATGATTTCGAAGATAGAGCTGATAGGCCCAAGCATGGACCACAACGTACTGCTGCTCAAAAAAGTGCTGAAAACAAATCATCAACCTCAATTCGACGCCGTGCTGAAGGGGTTTGGTCTTCGAAGAACAACTTTGGCCACAATTTTGCACAAGGATTTGCATTTGTATCCATTTAAGATTCAGTTGACACAAGAGCACATTCTCATTTGAATGGATGAGTGAATAAACACATAGTCCATTCTGGGCAATGAAAAACCCTCAAATTATTCAGCAGTCACCTTTGCATCCAAGAAATGGCGATGTTGATTGGCCTCCACGTTCGCATGATTTAACAGCTCCGGACTTCTTTTTGTGGGGATATGTGAAGAGTAAAGTTTATGCAAACAAACCAGAAAAGCTGGAGCGACTCTAACAAAATATCCGTGATGAAATTAATGGAATACCGAGTGAAATGTACTCAAAAGTTCTCGCATTTGTGAGGCTAATAGACTTTTATCTTATATTGTATTCCATACATAATTGCCGTATATAAAAGTCGTTTTTGTTAAAAATATTTTTGTTAAAAATTATTTTAAGAATAATTAATTATTACAGGGTAGGAAGAAAACTTATTTTTATTCAAATTTATCCACCTCGGGTATCTGTGAATGTACCAATAAGTGGGTCGTAAAATTTTTCAGTTCGTATCACCGGGCGGACTAAGCTGCTTAAAATGTAGATCTTCCCAATATTTAATATACGAGGGTTGACTGTTAGACGGAGACTCTGCACCATCATTTACGAACGTAAAATTTTGGGTAGGTCATTTCAAACGCGACTGTATCAGCTCGACTGACGACGAGTGTTCGGGGGGGCCAAAAACTGCCAGCGATATAATCGAAAAAGTCACCAAATGGTACTGGATCAAGGATCTAGTACCTAGTGACTTTTCCTGTTTTCTAAACTTGAAGTTTCACTTTTAGTAAAGATATTTGCATCGAACAGAAACGTCTATTTTGCAGAGAAAGGGTATATCGGAAACTTTTGACACGATCCTCGTATAGTATATAATTTATAGTAAAAAGTTTTCAAATAATCCACTGAACTATTAATGTACTAAGATCGTTCTACTTCGACAACTTTTGTAATGATAATGACGATATTTAGGAAGATGTAATTTTTTTTTTCAAATTACGCTTCGCTTGATGCTCAACGGCAGAAAGATAATGTTTTCATCCCATCGAGGAGATTCTGATTGGTTTCAATGCTAGCTAAACGATAATTGTTGATTGTAGATTGATACTTTTCAATTCCTCACATTTATTTCTTTATTTTTTTTTACTAGAAATGAACAAAAGCGATTTTACAGTTTATCGAAGTTATGAGTTTTTTCGTTTCATATCAATAATGTAGCTATGAAATCTTAACTGTAGTTTGTAGAATATTCGTTAAGAAAAAAGTGGTAAAAATGAAAATTTGTCATCTTAATACAATAAAGACAACAATCATTTGATGATAATGAATTTCAAATGCTCCATACCTGACCTATGAATTCTTGAATTGCTGAATTGATAATTTTACTGATAACGATCTTACCGGATTTAATCCCTTGTGATTTTTTGTTGTTGTCATTTTTCGTATGCATTGATGCGTGAAGGGTAAAGAGAAAAGCTGTATGTTCAATAGGGGTGAGGTAAATTTCGCTTAGGTTATATTCACTTATTTGAAATTTTAAATAATAAATTGCTTGGGTGATTAATAATATTAAATTAAGCGTATGAATACTGCTGGATACTTTTTCGAATCGACGACAAATCCTACTTCTCTTTACTCTCCATCGCTATCGATGGACACATCTCAGAAAGGTTTGAGGTCAATGATGGTGTTCCCCAGGGATGCATCTTATAACCACTCTTTCTCCTGTACACCAACGATCTACTTCCAATCATCCTGAAGATGATCGACTCAATCCAGAAGAGAGCAATTCGACTTATAGGCAATTCAGAGCTGACTATAAACTTGAACAGCTATCTATCAGCAAGAAAGGTCGATGATCTGACTCTGTTTTGCCCATATTGGAATTGGATTTCAACCAATCACAAGAGTTTTCAATTTCAACAAATTAGTTGATACCTTGTGAAAGATTAGGGTGTATTAAGTATGTGCTGATTCTTAGCACTACCCCCTCACTTTAATTTTTATGTTAATAAATCAATAAACTTGAAAATTGAATGTAGAATGAATGTTTGTAGGGAACTGGAAGCTGCGGAGATAGTTTAGAGGGGTCGACAATGCCTAGTTGATAGAAATATGTATGAATGTTTGCCTACACGGTAGGTTTCATTTTAATGTATCACATTCATAATATTACAAGTAAAAAATTCATTTCATACATTTCTATATGCATATGTTTGAAATAAACAACATATAAATGAAAACGTTACTAAATTTGTTTGTTCATGAAATAAGCTTCATTTTATTGATACAAAATTATTATAGAATTACGAGAATCAATTAATTTCGTTGATTATTTACAGAATCGAAGTAATTGAAATATATACCCTGTGGTAATTGCAGCTGAGGCAATTTAGCATTTGATTTAATCAAGATTTCGGGAAACAGTGTCCGATTGCTCAAATTGCCACTGCTTTAGATGGATTTATAATGTACACAACGAGAAAATTGGGTGGTTTAAGCATATATGCGTGTTGTAATAGTCAGAGGTGTCTATATAGTTGATTTATTATACGAGTACATAGAGAAATTATATTCGATATCACTTTTGACGCTCGAAAAGTTATTTTTCGATGAGGTCCTTCTATAAGATGCGGTTTAGGTAAAATGAGAAGCGGATCGCAGATATCGCGAAATTTTATTTTATAAAAATAGTCGAGAAAATGGAAAAGAAAATTTATTAAGACATCAAACTTTCGAAATGACATTACTTCATTTCAAGAAGAATGTCCGAGGAAAAAAGAAATAAATTCCAGAAAGACAAGAATATTCGTGAAAACAAGCTGAGAACTTGATGAAAAGAATACTTCAAAAGAGAAAAAATTTATTGATGAAAGAATGTTCGATGTAAGAAAAATATTTTATAGAATTAAGTATTGAGAAAAAAAGAAAATTTGAGAAGAGAAAATCTCGTTAAAAGAAGAAATCAAAGAAAGAAAAAGAAAATTTGAGAAGAGGAATATCCAGGCTTGGCACAAGCTTGAGTAATCATTGGTATATCCAAGGCTGGGTCAACCAACCTTGGCCCAAGTCTGGGTTGCCAATTCTGGGTATTCCAGCGTTGGCCCGAGCTTGGGTAATCATTGGTATGGCCAAGGCTGGGTCAACCAACCTTGGCCCAAGTCTGGGTTGCCAATTCTGGGTATTCCAGCGTTGGCCCGAGCTTGGGTAATCATTGGTATGGCCAAGGCTGGGTCAACCAACCTTGGCCCAAGTCTGGGTTGCCAATTCTGGGTATTCCAGCGTTGGCCCGAGCTTGGGTAATCATTGGTATGGCCAAGGCTGGGTCAACCAACCTTGGCCCAAGTCTGGGTTGCCAATTCTGGGTATTCCAGCGTTGGCCCGAGCTTGGGTAATCATTGGTATGGCCGAAGCTGAGTTAAGTACGCCGAAGCTAGGCTTCCCAGGACTGGCTCAGGCTTGGCCCCTTTGTCAACTCTGGGGTTTCCTGTATGGGAAGAGAAATATTGTAAGAAATCAAAAGAAAACTTCGTAGAAAAAATAGTATTTGATACAAGAAGCAGAAAAATCCGTACGCGAAGGTTTCACTAAAAGTCAAGTGAACTGAAGAGATTTATCTCTCCAGAAGTCACCACTATAGATACCAGGCATAATTTCTGAATTGCTGAGCGCCCGTCTCAAATCTAAATCCAATTATCTCAAGAAATAAAGCCGATAGAACAAATCTCGTGGCATTTTCTAAGAAAGAAAAATATCAGGAATTAATTGATGAAGTTATATCACAGTTTATTCAAATTTTGTTGTTCTGATTTCAAAAAGTAGAAAAACAACAAATGTTAATTAATAAACGGCACGACGTTCTGTACAGTATTTATCGCAGATACAACAAAAATAAATAAATCCAACGAAAGTTCTTCACATGTACTGACCTCAATTTTTTCAGTTTCCCCAACTTCAGAAAATGAGTGCACACAGCATGAATTTTATGTCCTTTTGTTCTTAGTTGTTAGTGTTGTTTCGCCATTCTCCAAATGTTCTTTAATACCACGCGTAAGAAATATCATCACAATCGAAAGAAAAACTCGCTGATAGTTCGCGATTTGGAAAAGCAACATCTCTTAAATGTAATTACCAAAGAGGACATTTTTTGCGACCACACTGTCATATATTTGTTCTGATCTAGAACAGTAGCGGATCAATACCAAACATTTAAAAGTTAATATGATTTCTTATTGGTTTTAATTCCAAATAAAAGATCATTAGATATCAAATCTCAACTGTAGTTTGAAGAAGATTTATTGAGACAGAAATGGTAAAATTTGTAGAAATTGTCATAAAAAAAACTATAAGAGACGAAAAAAATTTAGTAGGCAAAAGAATAAGAGGAAGAAATATCATAAATCGGAAATTATTCAAAGCAAAAAAAAGAAAACGTCAAAAAATGAATATTCCTGAAAAGATGAACGGATAGTTACCAGAAAGAAATTTCGTTAACAGAAGAATATTACGAAGGGAAGGGAAAAATTCATAGAAAATGAATAAAGACTGAATAAAGATATAAACCAATACATAACGTCCAAACTATGCCCAATTTAATTGAAACTGTCCTTTCTAAACAACCCCAAATATGAAAGAATCAAACCAATCGAACTTGTGATAATTTGGTGTACGTTGTATAGTCCAAAAAAGATAAACTACAGGTGATATTTCAAATAAGCCGCTCCAATAAACTCAGCATCCAAATCCGTAGACAGCAACAGATCAATACTGATATTGAAAAAAATCTTGAGTTGGGTGTAAACAATCTGATTGAGTTTAATGCAGCTGCTCAGTATTTCGTCCTGTCTGGACGTATAATATCACCATCACCGCAAATTCACTTGTTGGGCGTTGGGATTGGTAGTAATATGTCGTGGAATAGTTAGGAAGCTTCAAAAAATCATCTTTAAGACCAAAAAGATATATACTTCGCTTCTGCATGGCCAAATTCTTCCATCTTTGGAGTCTGAGGTATACTGGACTCCAATATAACCTAGAGCAGTATTTGCAGAACCTACTCAACAAGCAGATGTGGTTCATGAACGCTTGCAGACGGCCAAAACGGCCAAAACACTACAATCCACAGAAGATCTATATCCATGGTACCTTTCGAACTACTGGAGTGTGATAGAGTTTATCTTCTTCAGTTTGGGTTATACATAAAAAAGTATCACAAGGAAAATCTCTAAGGAACCAATACTAAAGACAAAAAATAGTCAATCCGAAGAAATTGTGAATGAAAGAAATAAAAGGAAAAACGAATATTATCAAAATGAATTCTATAACTCAAAATATGAAAATGATGCGCCACTGCATCAAGTCGAGAAAACATCGTTAATTCCCGTTCAATTCCGTTGGTATATATATGACAAAAAAGGATACATTTTTAAAATGCAATGTGCACTTAATAAAGGCAGACGATGCAAAAGAACCATTCCGATTCCAATTGAGGCTGACAAAAAGTCCCTTTTAAAACAATAAGAGCGATGAGAAACGTGCTAAACATTCATATGCGATCCGATCTGGCTCTGTCACCTAATTAAAAACGCAATCTGTGTAAAAGTCGCAGTGCAATATGTTTTTATACGAATTTCTCTTCGAATTCCACGATAATATATTATTCAGTTATGACTTTTTACGCCGAGGCTGTTAAATGGAGACACTACAACATTATTGATTCTCACTAGATTTCGATGTTTCCTTTTTACATTAAAAAATATTTATTGTAAAATATGGAAACTATAAAGTACTAGCTTATCCGACAAACCCTATATGTTGTATAAAATAAACTTAAAATAAACAGAAGGAATCGTTTTTTTTTATTTAAAACAAATTAAAAAAAGATGCTCGGTATGAATGAAGTTTTATTAAACAGAGTTTTCCTGAAATACTATTTATAAGGTTTCAATTTGATATTGGCAGACACACACTGTTATGATACAGTCTGTTAATCAATTTAAAGCTTTCTTATAAACTATAACTTTTAGTTTTGTTTTGTAGTACGCAAATAAACAAAGATGACGTCTTTTCGACGCGTAAACACGCGTCGTATATGCCCGAAATAGGGAAACTTTAAGTTGATTCCGCAAACTTCCAGCGCCTGGCCTCGCGATTTATTTATGGTCATTGTAAAGTCCAGACGTACCGAAAACTGTAAATATTTGAAAAGCGCTGGAATTATCGGTATACGCGGGATCAAGACATCCTCGTTTGTATTTTCCTTTTATGATTGTTGTTCAATGACGTTTTATCACGACCTTTTTCACATCCAATCTTCTTCCATTGCAACTCAACTACCTTTCACTGCAATTTTTGAGGTGGCAATTCCAGTGAACTCCTGGTTCAAAACGGCGTTGACTGGTTTGAAGGAAACCAACTGCACCGGAAAAAAATTCAGAATGGTCGCATTGAAATCGTCAATTAGTGAAGTGTTACTATCACAAAAGATCAACAAAAAAAGAGCACATAACTTAAAACCACAAAGCATCATCGAAATAAAGAAAGTTCTCGCGCAAGTTACTCACAAAGATATAAGATTGCACTCTGTGTCTGAGGTATCGATCGACATATTAGTTGGTTTTCAAATGTCAAATATTTATAGTTACGTTCAGAAATTTAATTTGTTACAAAACATCAAGGAAAAACAATATTTATTCAATTCCGAACATTTTTATATTTATTCACCTCTGAAATCTTATCTGGACTTCCACAAATAATTCAAGACCAAATCGGTCCAGCCGTTCTCGACTTTTAGCGATATATATAGAAGATAATGATGAATGAATCTTGTATATCGAGACGAAATAATCCAGAGATTTTTTATCATTAGTCGCTTTCCAATCGCACAATTTGAGCCCCCAATCGAGCACATAGATGTGCAATGTTTCAAACCCAAGTCCCGTCGTTTTTAGGATATTTGCGTCGAGCATAGTTTCGTTTTCCCTTTGCCCCTCGAACACCAGATGAATGCTTGGGCTCCATGAGCTTCAAAATTGTGCTTCAAGCACAAACTGTGCTAAGAATGTTTTATCTGTTATTTCTTGGGTAAAATTACCAGTAGAAACTTTGCCATCTACTTCATAAGGTGAAAAACGTTGATTTCGGCATGACTTGTATAAAACGAAAAACAGTTACCAAAAAGCTGTTTCAAATTATTCAAAAAATGGATTATCTTTGTCTCCTTCTTATTATTTGTTATGCAAGTTCATTCTCAGATACTAAATGACATCAGAGCCAACTAAGTGATTCGCATTATCGAATTAAAGATACTTTTTTCAGCCCCTGGATCACCACTAGATGAACCCTTAGCTCCAACTTAACAGGAAACGAAAAACTTACAGAAAATTAACTGTTTCTGGTTTTTTGCGATTATCCTGTAACCTGATGAATCAGTTTTCCAGCCAACAAAAAATAACACAAAAAATACACCTCCAATATCTGAGAAGAACCTTTTTTCTTTCTATTTGCGTTTCTTTCTTTTCCTTTTTAACTTCTAGTTTTCATTGTTCAATTTTTTTAGTCTAATGTAGCACACATCGCAGTACCATTCACCAGAACTCCAGCCTTGCAGAGGAGTAATTCCTATATCAGGGCTTAATCCAATTAATTACATTCTCAACATGGAAAAACTTGAAAAAACCAAAGTATTTCTTTCTGTTTCGTTACATATTATCTTCTGGTCATAGTCCTGATGTTTTCTACATTATTCTGTCTGTGTTTTTTGCATCCAGTGTCTTCATCTCATCACCAATCCAGTGTTTAAAGGGTCTTCTAACTTTTGTTCTGGTCTTTCTTGGTCACCAAGCTATGACCTTAATGGTCCAGCTTATTTTCCAACTAATTCCTATAACAACCATACACATAAACAACTTGTCACTATTCTAGTTACTATCCTAGTGAATAGTTTGAACTGGCTGATCGGCTGGTATGAATTCTTGTAGATTTTGATGCTTTTTTCTTATTGCTTTGTATTGAGGGGTGGTATTATCAAGTCTTCTTTTTTTCCTTTGTACTATGACTTATTGTTTCGGTAGCTTCCTGATCTTTTGTGTGAGCTCTTTTAGTTCTATAGATTCCAATTATTCTAAAGTGTTAATTTTTGGAACAAATTGATTTGTTTCGTGTTTGAGGATCTTGAAAACAGATAACAAGCAATCTCATTACGTTTTCAAAACATAGAAAGAAGAAGAAATATGACTACAAAATCGATTCCCGCTCTGTATAAACATAACCAATTATCTGCGAAACCATCGATTTACAAAACATGTTTGTATGGTGAGTTATTACTCAATAAAAAAAAGTGATACTCAACCATCTACTCGGATGGATGGAGAAAAAAATCCCCGTTCTGATTTTCCTTATTATCCGACGTGGCGCCTGACGCTAGGAAAAGACAAATTTCTTTTAATATTTCGCAAGGGCACGTCGTCAATCGTAATCCTGCAATTGACAGGTAAATTAGAAGAGTATCTGTGAGCAAATAAGTTATCAGTTTGCTGTCAAACTATAATTGCCTATGCATTGAATTTGCTAATACTGAATGATTGATAGAGACGGGACACACAGTAAGTGCCGTTGCGGAACGCAGGGCCGGACGCAAAATACGAAACTGAAGTATTTAATCAGATTACAATGAGTGGAATAATGTACAAAGATGTTTGTCCGATCCGTATGACAGTTAACTAAGGAGGAAAAACCGCATAAAATATCTAGAATATATGGGATAGAATTAGTGATTAGTACTCGAATTCTTAACTGTCCTTCAGACACTAGTTTCTCTTGAAGCAACCCTGATCTTACGGCACTTCAAAGGACCATATCTAGTGACCTAATCACCCTTCAATTATGGTCCTATTCATGTCTTCTCTATTCCAACGTTTCTAAAACCAAAGTTTGCAGACTTTTTTATTAAATAACCTCCTGCTTTGTGCTGTGATCAGTTTCCAAAGAACTGAATTTATCCACCTCCTCAACAGTCTATTATGACCTTATTGATTCGCATTTATTCCCTTCTGGGGTGCGACCCAATTTGAGCGAATCTTCAAACTTCTGTTAGATATTTACTTAGACTAAACAGCGGGGCTCATTGCAGGGACTTCTTTAAAAGATTTCTGACTCTTCCTTCCTTCCATTTGCCTACCTACTCCACGTTCAGAAATAGTTAAGGGCTCAATATTTTACAATGCAAAAAAATGCACAATCACTTGCCAATTCAAATCAAATCGATCTTTTTCCTCGCACATTTAATGTAAACAACTTCTAGTCTAATAATATCTCACTCATTGTGGTTTTCTTCTGTATATTGAAATTTTATTTCATTTGAATCTTTATTTCTGTTTGTTTTTGAGTTCTCTTTAATTTTTTTTTGAAGAAAATAATCGATTTTCATCTAGATTTTGAAGCAGGCGAACGGATGCGTTTCATATTATCTCGATTAATATAGATTCGATTTATATCGATTGAAATCGAATCGATTTGGTTCACATAGATTGGATATGAGGACAGATCTGTCAAAATTTGGACAGATTTGTTCTTCATCATATGATGTTTGAAATAATTTTATTCCGTACTAGTGGGTGTCTGTACAGACAAAAAGTCATTAACTATGATGAATTGTAATTCATTTATTTTACTTAAGAAATTCAGTACTTAGTTATGCAAACAGTAATTTCGAAAGGTAGCTACGGAGGATCGAACGAACAAGGTGGCCTCATGATTTACATTAACAAAGCTCAGTATCTGGTTTAGGATATCCATAAAATTTTATGTGCTGACCTTTGAGGTATTTTAGTATAACTAAATGAATATTATGTAAAATTTAGATAAGCTACTATATTATATAGGGTAAAATACAAGATAAAATCACGTGAGTGATACGTCAGCTTAGTAGATCGTTATCGTTATGACTAATATTCCAAAGGTCGGTCAAAAAACAAATTTTACTTTTCTAATTATATGGTTAACTTAAACTGGGTGTCCTCTTAATTAAATTAAAATTACACATTATAAACTGAATTATTTTAGAAGGTTTTTTATTTCTGAAAACAACATAAATCCTAGATTGAGTCACGTGATGAAAAACCTCCACCGTTTCTACTATAGCTCGATATTATATATAATTGATCAAACACTTTATTTTTATAAATCCTCACAAATAAACCGATCACTGGTTTTGACAATTTTTCTGGTACATTTGTTGAAAATTGTAAGAATCTGTGAATAGAAGTCATCAAGTATGTTTTGAAGTTTGTCGATGATAATACGAAGGTATAATGTCGATTTTCATATGTGAAAATAACTAAGTTTCAATTTAGACCTGTCGTAACTTGTTAAAACTGGTAAATTTGCTTTATTTCTTGTCGTTGAGACATTATTTTAAAAGAAGCAGCCGTAATAGCAAGGAAAATAAGTGGAATTTAAATAGACGACACATGATGATTGTTGGCACTCAGAAAATATCTGTTTAGTCAAGGAAAAACTGGTTCTCTTACAACAACAAATATCGCTAAAGTTACGCGGAATAAGATAGAATAACATGGTTATATTGAAAAGCATTTATTCCGGATTTTGCACCATCAGACAACTATCTATTCAGATCCATGGCCAAATTTGGGTCCAATGTCTAAAATGCAGTGTGATAATTTTTGGCATCTAATTCCGAAGAATTGTTTCACTAAGATCTTGCTGAACGTTAAAACCATAGAATACTATGGGTTGTACTTTGAATATTAAAGCTTGTTTTTGTAATAACTATTTAATAAACAACGTGAACACTAGAAATCATCATTATACCTCTGTAGAAATGAATCACAATCAATCTCAAATACCAACAAAACAATTGTTAAAAATATTCATATCGAAGTCATTAAATGCATAAAGAAAGTCGTAGAAAAAATATAGTACGTGTTACAATGTATTTTCCATGCCTCTAAAATGATATTTTAAACTTTTTTCTCTATATTCGTATAATTTTTTCTTTAAATAGATTAGGAATTTCGTGTTAAAATAATTGGTCGAAATATCCCTTACTATCCCATACTATCCCTTTCTTCTTTTCTGAATTATTCCGGGGTGGTTCTGGACTTGTAAAATATCCTTCGGGATAGTTTGGAGCATAGCTGTTAGACATATAGCTTGTATTTTTTCATAACTCCATTTTGGCATCCATTTTAGAGTCTAGAGGAATTGATTTTAAATCTTCAACCAGAGTTTTCCATCTTTATTCATCCTATCGTCCATTAACTTTGTAATATCAATTATGATCACTAAATCAGCTAAATTCGTTGCGGGTGCGCGGCGTGATCATTGTGCGCTCGCACCGCTTCGAAGACGCTCGCAATCCGCTAGTATGATAAGGCCCTTAGACTTAATATTCTCATAAATCAGAAAATGTTGACATTCGAGCAATGTCAAGCATAATTTGTTACTATAATAAATAAGAAAGGAAATTAGAAACAACTAGCATTGAGTATTGAGTTCAATATTCATATGAGTTATTTTTTAATCAGTATTCATTAATATAACCAATCAATAGATGAGTTTGAATCTAATAATAGACAATACACTATGTTTAGTAAACTCTTCGTGACTTATTAACACGTTGACTGCCAAGGCAATTTGCAAAATTCCATTTAATAGCAATAAATCATTAAAAATGATAATTTAAATAAAAAGTATAAAAAACAAAAAGGTATAGAAAATGTAGGATCTTAAAAAACTTTTATTTCTTAGTTGAATTCTTTGAGGGGAACTGAATTATGAGTTATTTTGTGGTTGGCAGTCAACGTGTTAAGAAAGTTAGTTAGATAGTTAGTTTGCAAATAATTATATTTGAACCAATGCCTGACAACACATCACATTTACAAGTGGTCTGATTAAAAATTTTGAATTGGCACTAACCAAGTAGTTACAAGAGTTAATCATAGATTGGAACCCATCAACCGCTTCTTCAGCTGTAGAAAAACGTTGACCTCGCAATTTATTCTTCATCTGCGGGAATAAGAAGAAAACATTGGGTGCCAAACGGGCGGATGACCAATTGTAACAGTAGAGAATGATTAGTCTTTTTTCCTTCACACTTCTTGTAAACAAATGCTGATGTACCATTCAGAATTGACCGTTCTACGTTAATCTAATTGAACATGGAGACATGTCTAGTTATTACGGAAAAACATTCCATTTTTTTATCAAGATTAATGTTTCCATATTTGTAAACCACTCAGAAAGCACTCGTATGATAAGCTCTGATTAATCATGTCAAATTCTATGATGGCTTGAGATGTAGCTCATACCAAATTCAAAAGGTGTGAAATAAATGATGATGTAATGACTATACTCGTGAAAATATGGCTGGAAGTAATAATTTTTACATCTTAATCTCATAAACAAATAATTTACCTTGAAACCGTAAAACGTTTAATGGTTTCGAGTACAAATTACTTTCGTTCTTTTACCCCTTCATTTAAAATTACCTCACTGCCATAAAAGAGAAAGTATACCTGTTATCTTTTGTTAATAATAGAGCGCCTCCAAGGCTTTCAATTAAATATGACTCTGTTTGTCCCTAATTATCATAACCAATGATAAATATAGGGTTTTTAAACGCTGCCGTTCAAACCAAGGAATATATAACTACAGATAGTAAAAAAAGGTCAATAGTTATTCAAATTTTTAATTTGTTATTTCGAATTTTTGGTTCAAACTTTTCTTAATTGCTCTCCGTGCAACAATTTCAATTCTATTCTCTATTTGAAATCTCCAATCTACTATTATATCATTCTATCTATTATTATATATAGTAACAAGTAATAAATATTTGACGCTGACACAGCCGCACGTCATTTAACGGCATAATTGGAAACTATAATAGAATTAGCGGGGATCGCTAAGACTCGTGACGATTTTTAATCCGTAGATAAACTTCGTAACGCTGGAAAATTCAAATATTAAAACCTACAATATATAAATCCTTCAGGCTAGGTTAGGTTAGGTTAGGTTACTTAACCTAAATTCACAATTTCATACATAACACACATCTTTTAAAAACTAACCGAGGAGAATATTTTCTATTTTAGACAATGATTAAATGATTTAGATCTATGGCAAACACGATCACGAGTGGGCACTAAGCAATAAACTAAAACTATGTATACGATAGAAAATATTCGTGGTATTAATACAACAAACAATAATTAGAAAACAAACAAAATGATGTATAGGAGAAATTGAAAAAAAATTGTTAAGAAGTACTTGTAGCAAAAATAATTGTCTGGATGGTGAAATTTTTTAATCTACAACATTTTAACTCGTTCATTCGAATAAATGTGAAGGTTTTAAACTACTTTCCTAACTAGAAAAAAATTACCATTGATCCAGAGGTCGTACAAACATCGATTACAACAGAAAATAAGAAAAATATGCTGAAAATTTTCCTGGAATACAGGGAAAAGAATGGACATCGGGTTAATATTGTATGGAAGTTTTTACATAATTTTCTTTAAAGATTTAAGCCCTACAACCACTACTAGGTGTTTTAAGACTTAAAAAAATAGTATAAGACGTCGAAAAATGTTTTAAAATAATTAGATGAAAGAATATTCGCTGACACAAAAAACATTTTCGATAACCAAGCGAAGTAATTCTATAAAATGGCCGAAATACTTGGTTTTTGTTTACTTAAGATCTTCCTGACTGTTCGGAAGTCGATGTTACATTAACGAAAAAATAAAAATTGTTGTAAACGTATCCAAAATGTAATGAGACGACGCCGCTGAACTCCATTTGAAAAGTTTTTCGCTTGAATAACCCTAATCCATCGCGTACAAGAAAAGCCACTCAGTTTATTTTGCTTGAGAAATTTTAACACTATCTTCAAATTAGTAACACCTGCAGCCTTTTTACTACATATCTAAATAAGCCTACGTTACCGACTTTGTCTAAAGGTAGAAGGGCTCTTTTGCGAAGAGAATTATTATTTAATGAGCTTAATTTGATATTTATGATTCTACGGTTGAAATTCTGTGTAGCACTAGGAGCTGACATAACTATGAGAAATAGGTTGAATTTTATGTATGTATAAACACGGAAATAGGTCGAAACGTCCATTTTTAACGGTATTGTGAAGCTAAATTTCCTCCAGGAAAGACTGTTTATCATTTTCCGCTACTTATTATAATCAAAATCGATCAGTATCAGCATCTACTTATTTTAACCCACAATGTTTAATATTGAAAAAAAAATTGATAAAAACGAAGACAGTCGAGTATCTTACAATATTTTTTTTATTTTTGTTCATTATTTTTATCAAAAAAAAGAAATACCATATCGTGGGCTTACAACCGATACTGACCAAGTTAAAAATTACTTATTCGAAGTTAATATGACCAAGTTACTAATAAGAGTGACTGTACTACCAAAAAAATTGATCAAGTTTTGTTTTCACCTCATATTGCCGTTAAAAAATCAGCTAGAATGATCATTAATGAGGACGACAAGTCGATTTGATATGGAAAAAGGTAAAAGTTATATATTTGGATTATTTCTTCGCCTGCAATCAGTTTAAAGATAAAACCATTTTTGAGGAAGTTTACAAGCAGTATTTACAACAAAGTGGTAAAATAAACGCTTCAAAAATACTGACTAACTGTAAAGAAAATGTTGACATTCACATTATGAATGATTTATCTAGTGGTTTCTGTTATTTTTTAGTTTTTTTAGTGTTTGGGACGTGTGGTGGCTGCAACTGCTTGTTCAAACCACGGATACGTTGGCTTTTGGACTAGAAGAATTTGAGTTTGTGGACGGCGTGTGCTCCACAAGCCGGATCTTGGCGATGTAAATCATTTTGAAACAACCCTCTTAGTAACAATTAAAAATACAAAAATAAAAATAACAGTTCGATAACCTTTTTATAATAAGAAACGTCAAGCTCCTCAAAATACGTCACCTCTTCATTGTTAGAAAATCTTTGCCCACCGAGCCATTATTTCAAAACTGGAACAGAAAATGATCCAAGGGGGCCAAATCTGGCGAATAGATAGCAATTCCAGCTTTAATTCCATTTTGGCCATGCAATAACGGATGTGTGAGCTAGTGCATTGTCTTCCACACCATCTTCTTCGCCAAATGCCTTTTTTGCGTGATTTCATCGCTCAAATGTTACTATAAGTTTTCTCTTTTTTAATCCCCATAAAACCGACACCACGAACTTACTTGATGTAACGGTCTTTGCAATCTTTGGAGACGGTTCTTCCTATTAAGTCCATTATATTGATTGTTCTTTTGATTCGAGTGTGAAGTTATAGACCCACGTTTCGTTCATGGTTTTTGAAATGCCTACTACGTCTGCTAGCTCGCGCACTTTCAGTAGACGGTCATCCAGTACCGCTTTGTAAATTTTCTTCAAAGTTTTTGGAGTCGTCACCCCATTTGTTTGACCACTGCGCTGCTGGTCATCGCAGTTCGTACAGTCTCGTTTAAACGGCCTGGTACTTCTGGGACTATCCTCGTATATCAATCCGAATACGAAGGATGATTATCGTTTTAATGATACAAATGATGAAAAAGCTTCTCGACAACTCCAAAATCGTCATGCTGTCATCGATATCGAATCAATTATCTGAATGTTTCTATAAAAATTAATATCATCAGCAAAACGTCACTGGGAACGAGGAATAAAATTAAAACACTTTCCAAATATTGTTTGTACTTCGACTTTTCAACGTCCCGACAGAAAATGTTTTTTTCAATTATTAAAATCTCATTATTTCGTAATTTATTCTGGAGAGATTTTCGTTAGACTGTTCTCAGGAGTATTCATTCATTAAATCTTCTGATTGAGGCTACATTATTCAGTAAGGTTAACTATCCAACTGGATTAAAAAAGATTGTGAACGAACGGGCGCTTTTCATAAGAATGAAAATTGAAAGTAATAGTAGACTTTTGTATTCATAAATAAATATTTCGATAACTCAAAATAATTTCCTGAATATTCATCGAAATAATTTCTGATTTTGGTGTCTCGCTTTCATTGGAATAATGTTGCATACGAAATTAGAGAAGACTTATGGCTCTGAAGGTTCTGGAATCTTTGCAAGGTTGTATATATTGAATGAGGATGCCTTTATACAACAGTAGCATTTTGTTTTCAATGGATAGTTCAAATTTCCTATCTACGATTTAATATATTTGGTTAGGTTTCAGTCTTAACTTCTTGGTAAGTTAATGTAATTGACATTGTTAGCTTGAGGAAGTTCATTTTCATTAATTTCCGCAGGAAGATATTGCTTTCATTGCCTCATTGTTTGATCCAAATCTAGATCTTTTGATTGAGCTGCAAGTTATTTGAAGCAGATGCAAGATCACTGTGGGATAACCACCATTTGGTGTGATGTATCTAGAGTGTGTCTTATTTCACTTTCTTCATCATCTAGTATATCTCGTGTTCATGGTTGAAATATTTGTTTCAATGGTGGATTTAGTTTTGTAGATCTTCTCAATTTCCTTGTCGCTTTCCTCAAAGAAAAATTTTTGTTGTTTTATAGTTGAGTTAATAGGATTGATAATGATAATAACAACTGTTACAACTTATGTCGTTTCTCCAAAACTTCATGGTGAGCTTTTGATCAACTTCTTTTTTTTTTGAAGAGCTTCAAGATTATGTATTCTGAGCCAATTGGTCAATTGGACAAACTTCATGGTAATTCGATAGAAGAATATCGAAATTTGAGGAAAAAACGACCTTTTTGTGTTGAAACCTAATGCAGTTTACTTTTACTGATAATGTGCATGTGTCTTACTTTATGGAAGATTTTCGGAAGGATGAGGCTATTTTTGGTTAAATGTGTAG
Source organism: Diorhabda sublineata (assembly GCF_026230105.1). Taxonomy (NCBI): domain Eukaryota; kingdom Metazoa; phylum Arthropoda; class Insecta; order Coleoptera; family Chrysomelidae; genus Diorhabda; species Diorhabda sublineata. The sequence continues at coordinate 3,223,758 of NC_079479.1, forward strand.
GTAATTGTCGCATTTAGAGTGTTGATAACCCACAGGCTTTTGTAGAAACATCATTATATCCATAGCATATTAAAAGGCACTTTGTGATCTTCAAAATTAGCTGGCATTAACTCCCAGATGGGAGTTTTCTAACAGAAGGTATCTACGTACCACACAAAGTGCGCTAGAGTTGAATAATTCCAAAAAAAAATGATAAAAGAAGTTTTTCACTTAATGGTCACCAATATCTTGTGATTCAACCCCATTGGATTATTTATGAAGTTATGTAAAGTCATTTTTCTACATAGATAAACAAAAGACAAGTGTGTAAACTTTTGTAACTATAAAAAACAACCCTTACTTTATAATTGTTTTATATATATTTTTTTAATGTTAGCGTTATATTCGACGATTCCATTTCTCTTTAATTCGTTCTGCATCAAATTAATGCAGATTACCCGCAGAATAAAATAACGTTTCGTAAAAAAAGGAGTGACACAGGCAACTTCTTTAGTCAAAACTCTCAACAACAATGAGCGTGGGTCGAAATTATCAGTGCATAAGTTAAAAAGTCACTCGATACAGGACCTTGCTTAATTACACGCTAATTATATTCATAAATTGAATGAATCTAATTTATTCTCAATTGCATGGGCGTATCTGAAAAAGGATACATAATAATTATTTCAAATATTTTTTACCTTACAGGCTTATACTTTAATTGATGGCTGGTGAAAAGAATGTACTGAATATATTAAAAGTTTTGTCGTTTTATCGCGAGGTATTCAAAAGAGACGATTCAGATGCGTGAGTGAGAAATTGGTTGAATAATTCACATTCTTCATATTTGTTTAGGTATGGAGAAAAATCACATCGCCCACCCAAACCATCCAGAAACTTACTCAAAGCTACATTTTCTTTTATACAAAACTGCGCGAATCTTTTTCCTACCATGCAGGCACACTCTGCTTTCGTCTGAGAAGAGAACGGACCAATTAAAGTGTTCTCTGGCCTTTTTGGCTCAAGGTTAGCTGATTTAAGTCTTCTTGTCTGTCCAGCCACTCAAAGCCACTCCTCTCGTTTGTCTGAGCAAATCGTAGATAGGCTACTCGGTGTACTGGAATTGATTTGGAACCAGTAGCTGGCCTTTTTAGCTCAAGCTAAAGTTCTTGTGGGACTTAAACACCAATGAGGACCCACTCAAAGCTGATAATGTCTCAGTCGCTTGGTAACGAAGGTAAATTCTGGAAACAGAAGATTGACTCATGTTCAGTTCTCGCAATAAGTTCGCCGTTTAATGTAATGGTGGATCCGGTAGATAACCTTTTATACTTTTAGAGCAAGACTTTGTAATTTTCGCGAAGTGGCTCTTTTTCGCCAAACCGGCTTCACGTTCTATGTCGTGGAAGAGTTCGTAACCATAGTATAAAACAATCTCAGCTAACAAATTTTTTTTTTATTTGAAAATACGTGATAAATACACAGCAATCATTATTATGCCGAACAATTTATTGCAGCGCATTTGTAAAATGGCAAAAATCTTCTCGTTTCCTTTTAACCCTTCTCGATACCCGCAGCACAAGTGCACGAATCAATCAATGAAACCGAAAGGAAAGGATCGAATGGAAGTTTAAAGATATTTTTTTTGTATCAACGATGATGATGCTGATCCACCCATGCTTTTCTGATCTGTTTCCAATACGCTTACGAAATTTATAGTGTCCAATTAAATATACCCGAAAGAGTTTTATTTCTTGTCCCAATAAATTATGTTTCGGAAGGGAGGGAAACAACGTTAAGAAAATTACTCGAGGGAAGGAGTGATAGGATAACCCATTGAGGTTGTTGCTTGATGTTCATTGGGAATAATTGAAATATTTTAAATTTTAATTAAGAGAACGGAAAGTGACTGGAAGAAAGATTAATAGGTTCATATTACATTTTATGAGAGTTATTTTCGAACGTTTCAGATTCGAGTTGAAACAATTAACGATAAACCAGATATTGATGTTTATATTTCATTAGATAAAAATAGAAAAGAATTCACTGTTCTCTTTATTGTTAACAATAAGTGGATCAACATCATTTTTTAACCAATTTTTTAAACAATTTGTGTCGGCTCTTATTTATTTTGTGCTTTTGATTGATTCGTGCGTTCTAATATTGAAGTATTTCATTCATTTTAATCAATAAAATGTCTGCGTTGATATGGATTAAGCCATACAAACCATTAAACTAATAAATATATGTGTTGTTTTTTTAATAAGTAAAAAAAACAAGTAAAAAGATAGTTTTTCTAGCAGCATACACAATGAGAATACAGATAAATGTACAGGGTGATTCAGCACTTATTTAACTAAGTTGAAATTTGTGGAACCGTTAGTGATGTACACTGTTCACACCAAAACTACACCAACACTCACAATTACACTGTCTGACGCGCGTTCCAATAATCAAGTTATCGTCTTCAGAGACTGAAGGTAAACCTGAAGATGATAATTTGGTCATCGAAACGCGCGCTAGACAGTAGTGGTTGTGTTAACAGTGTATTTAAACAGTTTTGATTTGTTTCTCTATCCACATTTTAATCTCGGAAAATAATAAATAGTCTCTTTTGTATCTTTGTATCTCGTAGCCTGAGTACACATCACCTACTCATAGCTACTTCCTTATTTTCTTTTCTTCGTTTTCTTTAATCGTTTTTTTATATAAAAAATAAAGTTTCTGCTCCGTGAAGACGCTGTACGGGCAAAAGGAAGCGGGCATACACTGTAGGCGACTGCGGAGCTCTCGTACTACACACTCCGCCATTGTTGACGTTCAGGCGTCAGTCGGCGTTGTGCTACAGCCACGTAAACCATTATTGATGCTCCTACCAAGTGTGATTCGTTTTCTACAGACTGAAGGTAGTAATTTTGCAGAAATACATTGGAGAATGGATCGTGTGTATGGGGAAAACTAAACTTCATGAGTGATGGTGTTGTCCGTGAATGGTATCGAAAGTTTAAATGATGTGCTTGATGAAGGAGGCCGAGGACGCAAATCATCTGGTTCAACGACATGACAGAATGGGTAAAGAAAAACGCAGATTAATCACCATTACTGCTTTGTTTACGGAATTTCCAGAAGTTTCAAGGTCTGTTTTGTACTCTACTTGAACTCATGGACGGCAAATTTCTTTGAAGAGGTTCTTGTCCACGAATTTGACAAACGTGTACCAATCTTTTGGTAATAAAATTATTGTTTTTTGTCTCTAGCCTATCGGCCTTCGTATATAGCGAAAATTAGCAATAGCGACACCTGTAAAAAACATATTTTCGTTTCGTACGTATTCAAACGTTATTATTTATCACCATTAACTGGCCTACATCGATACGCAGTTCGCATGTCTACAGGATGTTCATCAGATATTAAACGAAATATGATACATACACCAGACATAGAGATATAACGAGGCGTTGTAAATTTTATGGTATTTTCTCAACCATGTTTCATCAGCATATTTTCCTATGAATTCATCAACAGGTATTTTCACAATTAATTACCTAGTAGATACCGAGTCTTGGAATCGCTTTTCGTCAACTTTTTACTATCCGGTCTGTTATTTATTATATACAGTCACGTGATGTATCGTATTATAGGATATTTATTAACCTTATTAAAAGGAAATTATCCCTTGTACGGTCGTGATGAGTAACTGGCCAAGTCTGGTCCACAAGGGCCATTGTATCTGACCATAATATCGATGGTAATATTCATTACAACACTCGGTCAGCGCGGAATAACCTAGATAGAGATCTAGAAGCTTCATTTCTCTTGTCCGCCCCTTTTATTACCATAACGTACTAATCATTTTTATTTCGTTAAAATGTTTCTACCCTCCTTATACAGCTCCCATCTGAATTATAAGCACCCCCGTGAAAATTTTTAATAAGAAAGGGGGTCGTGTGGCACCTTGTTGGAAAGGGATTTTAGTCCTCTGTCCAAAAATGTAAAATTTTATGTTAGGTTGTATAATAAATTGAAAAACCAGGTAGAAATATACTGAAGTTGAGGAAAATCCTCATAAGACAACTCGAGAGCTTGCGGCCGACAATAATGTAACTAAATCATCTATTTTGACAGTTTTGTATAAATTTAAGTGTTAAGACAGGTATTTCGATTAAAAGAAAGTCATGATCTCACAGGAAAATAAAAAAAAAAGATGCCGAAAAAGAAGAGAGAAGTTTTGTTTGAAGCGGCTCAAGAAAATTTCAAAATCTATAAGACATTCTAAACGAACAGAATGTAGTTCAATAATCGAGAAATCAGCACCCAAATATTACGAGAAGCGACAGATGGAACAAAAATCAAAACTTAAAAGTGTCAGTGACAACGGGAAGTATATATCAGAAGACACAAAAAGTTCCATAACCGCCAAAATATATGAAAAAGATTGTGTTAGATATAGATGCATGATGTTCATAAAAAAAAGCAACCTGAAGGAAATTTTTTGATTTGTAGCCAGATACAGCAACTGCTCATTATAAAAATGTCATTGTGGGAGCTTTTGCAGTGTTGAATATCCCGTAAATTCCGAATATTTTCAATAAATTTAAATAGACAATGGTAAGTGGGCAGTCGAATACCATCTCCACATATTTTTGGTGGTTTATTTGACATATTTTTAATGTTTTGATTGAATAAATTATAAGTTACAAACCTCCTAAAATCCATTTATTTGTATCTTTATTTTGTTAATATTCATATGACAACATTGTAAACTATCTAGACTTTCCCACTTTCCAAAGTATCAATCGTGTGTACGGCTAGTTTCTTATTTTTTATTTTGTTGGCTATAAAAATCACTAAAAATATCGTCATCGTCTTCTTAACGTAAATGTGATGTAATACGTTTTTCAAAGTACTTTGAGAATGCCTCGTATAATAAGAAATATGTACTTTATTTCATACAGTATTAAAACATATTTAATCAAAAGTACAAAGTAACTTCAAATGCAGTCAAAAATCAGGTAAATAGATGGAGTTTTCTACAAGCACTTGACTATTCCTATATCGAAGAAGTCAAAGCTGTGTGGTTCGAGACTTCATCCATTTGGTGTACTGACAATACGACTTAAGAATGAAATAATAACAAAATGGATTCATGAAGTTGCAATGAATGTAATAAGTAATATAAGATATGAGGAATCGGATAGCTTTACACAGGATGCTAAGAAGCTTGTTTTAAAACAGATTACAAGCTTACTCCGAGAGCAGTCTCATTACTGTCTCGCCAAAAGAAAAAAAATAGTGTTTAAGTCCAGATTTGAATGTAAACTGTTTCCATAAAGCCTTCATACAAAAATATCCTTATAATTCGGCCAAATAAGTTTTACAAAAAAGTGTTTGATGAATATTCTCCAAATGCCTCATCCAGAGCACTTGGAAATGTAAATTTCTACACCTAAAAAAAAAAACGGGCAGCAAAGATTGTGTAGTAGCTGTCACCAAACATATGGAAAGGGATCATCACAAGTGTCTGGCAGCATCACAAGCGTGTTTTCAATAGTTATCGAACAAGCTATGTCCGAACCTACATTAATCCAATCCCGGGTGATCTACTTCAGCCAGCTTTCATGCTATAGCTTGGAAATCACCTTTGGTACGTGTTAAGAAGTAGTTCACTGCAGTGGTCAGTGGTCATAGCGTCTTTCATTGAAATATAGATGTGGAACAAGACTGTGCTCTTTTTAGTACCAGAAACCTTACATATTAAGTACACAAACAGATCTATTCGAAGTAGTAGATATGACTACTAGAACTACAAGAAACACCCGACACCACCTTGAATCTTATACTGAATATTAGCGAAGCTGTACGTCTGAAAGTGAATTCTCAAAAAGCGGGTTTTCTCCTTACTGCTGAATTATTTTCTTTAGCTTTTTTTAGCTTTCAATCTTGTGTTATACCAAGTTCTTTCTCGTAGTCAAAAGTGTCTGTTGTATTTCTACGTGAAGGTTTTTTTCTTAATTGCTGTGCTCATAAATTTTGTTACTTACCCCTCTTCTAACTTTCCTAGTTAGTTAGAGACCATCTAGAGATGGTCGTATTTATGCCTGCACCCTTCGAGTACACCAGGTAAGCGATTTCGACATCGCCGTACAACTCTCTGTATTAACCAAGCTGTCAGCAACTTTGGATTCAATTTTGTTGAACTACCAAGTTGTTTCTAACGTGTGAGTTGTTCACTACTGTCAGGTCACGTGGACGACTTCATTTTCAACCTCCATACACTATACGTTCAGTGATGTTAGTAACCATCACCAGGAGTTGTTCCACCTGTTGCAAACTTCGTCTGCGTAGGTTATATTTCAAATGAATGATTGTTAAATGATATACAATCATTCAAACCACATCCTAATCAATATGAAAACTAAATTAGATTCTGCTTTGGGTGATTCTGTTTCTTTGATTAAAGAATCAGGTATTTTAAAAGTTGCGGTTAAATTTTCGAACGACAAAGTTTTTGAATTTTCAAACGCGATTAACTCGAAAACTAAGATGAATTCGAAAACAATTGTTCGACCAAAAATTGTGGAGCACAAAATTTTCTACAAAAAAGGTCTGCAGTCATTTCTTCATTGGAGTCACTCTTTCTGAGTAAATCAAAAGCGAAGTCTCACCAGTGCGAATTCAAGCCAATTTACTTTCCAGGCACAAAAAATCAAAATGCATCATGATGGTTAGGGTCTCTATTTTCAACTCGGGTAAGCTAATTTTTGAAAATCTTGCGAGATTAAAAGTTGATTATTGTTTCAATATTCACAGATTTCTCAATAGTTTCTCTTTCACAAAAATGTAGATACTCATTTTGTGCTCTACAATTTTGGTTCTGGCACTATTTTTGAATTCTACGTAGTTTTCGCGATTAAAAATATTTTTGAGCGGTCAAACTCATTTTATAATAGAAATTTTGAGGTTAGGAAAAAATACTTAAAGACTAATCGGTAGAGAATTTTATGTTGCACATTTTTTCACTTCCACCTTTTTCGAATTATTCGTAGTTTTTTGATTTACTCGCGATTCAACATATTTTTGAGTGTATAAACCCATTTTAAGGTGAATATTTTGAGATTAGGAACAAATACCTACAATACTTTTTTGTAGAAAATTTTTTACTCTACATTTTATATTTTGGCAGTTTTTTCGTATTCCTTATAGTTTTCGAGTTATACGTGTTTCAAAACCTCCCAGAATCTAGTAAATCAAAACCGTCCAAATTAAGGTTTTAGCTCAAAAAATTTAATTTAAGGTTTTAGCTCAAAATCGCCTAATTTGCCTGTACTATAATATATATTTGTTGTTACTTTTTAAAACAACATTAAGTTTATAAACATAGGTTTCACTGTGAAGTGGCTGTTGAGCAAAAATACTGTTTCGAAGTTGTTTCAATTGGTGTAAATCAAAAAATGCAGCATTTGGATTCTGATCGAATCAAATCCAAAACTCTTTCTCTGTGTAGATTTGTATGTTATTATTTATTATAATATATTTGGATATAGTATTCAACTATTATTAGAAAGTTTATTCAACTTCATAGAAATAATTTCCAATGCCGTTACTGTAGTGTAGCAACTATAATATGTGCAAGAATTTTTGAGACTGCACTCTGGTTGAATGTTGAATTAGTAAATTTGCTGCATACTAAAATATGTGTATTCAATATCGCTACCTGGAGGCGGGCGCGCAGTGCCGCTACCGTGGAATTAACGGGTCCATGATCCTTGGAGAGAGATCCGTTAATAATGGAATTGCTGTTACGGTTCTCCTTTCATAATCCATTCATGAACTCAACCACACAAGATCGCCGCATTAACTTCATTCTGTTTTACCGGTAATATATTTTGGCCGTCTACCAAAATCAAAGAAATTTTCGTTTGTAAAATGAATATTTATACATGTTCAAATTGACTTCCTAGCCATTGATTAGATTATAATTTGGTATGAGCAACCAATTTAGGTCTAACAAATTAAAGTGTAGCTAATAGATTTTATGTGCATCGCATTTAAAATAAATATATTTTCCTTATTTTGAAGAATTCAAATACGCACTCAAATGCCTTCTTAGATATATAACTTCGATATTCATTCGCGTCAGAAAGGATTGATTCGTCCTAGACAAAATTCTTTTTCTGGACAAATTTGTTAAAAAATTTAATCACACCGATATGACTATCTCGACTCCAAAAATAAAATGCGAAAAAACCCCGTTACATGTAAATTAGAACTAGAAGGTCAAATAACACAACAGATAATGAAAGTATATTGGAATTGACATAACCAAACGTAGAAGACGAGGTAAGAAAACAAGTATCCTGAGCGGAATGTCTTCAGACACAAGACCAGAAATATTAAAAGCGAAACAACTCTTGAAGACTACAGAAATGGAAATTTTAACACTAATAGACGTATAAAACATCCGAAGATCAAGACAAATAGTAGAGGATGAATCTTCAATTGGAACACGGAGTAAAAATCGACCACTAAAGAGGTGGAGTGGATAAGTTAGAGCCAGGATGAGAAAAAAAATCGAGGAACAGGCCATTATGGGGTTAGGGTTAGAGTTTACATGAATTTGTATCGGGAAATTTGATTTTCAAACCTTTTTTATGAAATTTGGGACGTGTTACAACTTCTACAGCCAAATATTCATCACAACTAGTATAGTATTCTGCGTAACCCTCATTTACAAAGCAAGGCATGCTTTCAATCATAAAATTTGTATTGTTCAAAGTTATAGAAGAAATTTTAAAGTTTCTATATGGTTTCTGGTCGCAGATTGTGTTCGTTAATTGCTTTTTGTAGTTAATTCCGAGCATACTCTATGATATTCAGATCAGGCGATTTGCATTGAAGCAAAATTGTTTTTAGTATTTCTTCTACAATGATTGTGTGTATGAAAATTTTAGACCTCGATTTTCGAGCACGCATTAACAGACCTCTCGCGTAATATAGTGATAATTCAATTTGGGAGTGTTGAGGGGTATGCGTGGTATAAAGACTGATTTTACGTTTATTACGTTTTTCTGAAGAGTACCGTTCCACAGTTTAGGAGAATTGAGATTTCGTAACAACATTATCGGTGTTCCAACCTTTAGAACAGAGATTCCCAAAGTGGTCGATATTGCCCCCTTGTGGTCAATATCAATTTCCAAGGGATCGACATAAACGAAAACTGTTTTTGGGGGTCGACGACGTCTAAATATCGTCTCGTATTAACTAACCCGAGTTCTTATTTAAGGAGAAGTTCAACCAAGGCTATCAGACATTCTGGTTGCAACGCAACATTAAAACACAGTATCCTACATTGTGGAACATTGCTGAAAAATACCTTATCCATACCTTTCCACCAACTTACCTCGTCGAAAAAGGTTTCAGTGTGGTTACAAACATTTTGACACAACAAAATCAACGAACGTGGTGATTTAATGCTGCAACTCACCAATATTGAACCGAATTTAGTTAGATTGATAGAAAGTCACCAGATTCATCCATCGCACTGAATTTTTCATTTTTTTATCTTCACTTTGCGATTTAAATTTCTACTCAAGTATTCTTACGTAACTTGTATTAATAATTATCAATTACACTTGATATTTACTGAGTTTTATTGTATTTAATTTGATAAATTTTGATGAATAAATATTGTCAACTCACTTAACCAACCGCAAAGTTTCTTAATTGGTAATTCTTCTGGGTAAATAATTAAAAAATTCTATATCTATTTTTTTTCTTGTAAGTAAAGTAATTGTAAAGTAATTACGGGGGTCTGAGATATCAGTTCAGTTAGGAAAAGGGGTCTGTTGCCTAAAATGGTTTGGGAATCCCTGCTTTAGAATAAGTCTATGTGCCGGGAAACCTGGAGGATTGAACGTGTTTAGGAACTCTGATTGGTATTGGACAGCATTATCAACTTGTAACAGAGAATCTATAGATCGAAACTCCATGCGATCTCCGTCAAATGATTTTAAGCCATTTTAAAGAAATCGAAAAGGAGAAATTAGTTTTTAGATATTCACACGGGACCCATTTCTAAAAAAGAATCGCTTTGATATCTAATTCCGTCATGAAGAATTGCTAAATATATGGTTACGTAATAAAAATTTTTGTTCAACTTTTTGAACCATTTCCAAGTCGAATTTTGAAAATCGCAGAAATTGGTTTTTAGATATTTGTACGGAGAATATTTTAGTGCAAAAACGAAGTCGATATCTCAATTAGCGGCCGAGAAAAACGAAAAAATCGTTTTACCCCTTTAAAATCGAAATTTCGCAAAATCCTTTCTCAGCGCACCTCCACACACCTCAAAATTTCATGTTTCTATCTTTAATAGCCTTGGCTGGGCGTTGATGAGTAAATGAATCAGTTAGTCAGTCAGGACATTCTCTTTTATAGATATGGATGATGAAAAATTTACGCATTTGAATAAAATGTAATGAAAATAAACTAATTTAATAAATATGTCCCATTATTCGTGTCAAGTACATAAGGTTTAGATATTTGAATCAATTATATGTCAACTATTTTATTAATTTCCAATTTTTTTTTGTTTTATTGAATATCAAAGAGTTTTTTGTTTTTTTCTTTATTATTTCTCCCATCAAAATTTCTTTCCAGCTCTGTAATACAATAAAATTATTCAAAAAATTGTCGAATCGCAGACTTCGATATCATTTACTCTATCATGCCTTCACGACCACACCATCAGCCATATGGTAACCCTACACCATATGAAGATCTTCCGATTCGCCCTAAAATTATAAATTACTACCCAATCGGCACATGATCATCATTAAAATAATATTAAATTACCCTTTTAATTTGTATTAACCATGTTATGTTGAAATTTAACCGTCGAGAGCTAGCGACGAATTTTTGATAAATTATTTGAACGTTATCGGAAGATAACAAAATTCAAATTATGAAAAAATACTTCCTACAACTATCTGATATAAAATTTTTGAAGCCTTATAGAAAGTTTGTCGTAAAATATCAATAGACAATTGTTTATGTAAAAATCTGGTTAAACCTCCATTTCAAACAGCTCCATAAAAAATAATCCAGAGGAATAGAATCTGGCGATCTAGTTGACCAAAAGATATAAAATTTTCTCATAAAATGTCTTTCATTAGATCGTTATGGCATCGAAATTCACGTGTTGGTGGAGTCGTTGTTAATGATTCCTTGCAAATTTGAAAAGTGTCTGATTATTATTGTTAATCTTCAAGTTCCGTACTTATGCTTGTAAATACCTTGTTTGGAAAGATCTGAAATATGATTAGATTGCTTTGACTAGCATAATCTCAAATGTGCAGACTGATTTGTTTGCCTATTACTGTTTTGTTTTAAGGTAATAATGCAAAATTTTTTCCATACTTTTTTCGACTTCTATATTAAACTCTCCAATTATATGATGTTGCCAGTTTCCTTGAAGCTTCTTCTCGCGTTTTTCATACTGCAACTAAAGCAGTATCATCTACAAAGGTGGAAATTGTATTTTTTTTCCAATTTATGACACTTTCTTGTCATATTTCATCTTTAATATTTGTTTATGCTTCTTCCTGTTCAATTCGGCAACATTTTTCGGTAATGTATGATTCTATTTTTGAGCCCTTCATGTCAGAATTAATCAGAGGTTTGTGCTACTTCGAGGAATAGTGTAGAGACTAGTTCTGATGCATTTTCTTGTGGGTTTTCTGCTCTAATTTATCAAGAGGACACAAATTATAGATGTAAAGCGTTATTTAAATAAAAAATGAAGTCGAAATAATGAATTTCATCTGTGGCACAAGCTCTGAAGCGTTATTTTATAAATATCTTCACTAGAGTGCTTTTTTTTCAACTATTTTCCCTAAAAAATTATCCGAAAGCTTCAGCCCTTAGTATTAATATTGATACCTCGACCGAGGGGTGTAATGATTTTGCTTAAAAACAACATAGAAACTGTGCTTTTTTTTATTTTTCTATTTTTTTAGCTAAGTTGCATTCAATAGCATCACTTCGACCATCGATGGTTTTTATTTTCAGAATTGAATGCTGTACAAAAGTGTCCAAGCCGTATCTCGTACCGGCGAGTTAATACAGATCTGTAAACTTGATTTTTCCATGAAATTCGCATTTTTCTCGTGAATGACACAATCTACAAAAAAAATTGTGCAAAAAACTTTATGGAAAAAGTTCTCAGTACCAAGTCTCATAAACTAGAAAAAAATTCTAAACTGTCAATTTATCTATAAATGTGAAACCTTTTTTTTTATAAAAATTTGAAATTACATAAGCTTTATCACTAAATATCTACGGAAATATTGATTTTAGCTGACGATCCTTTTTGTAGAAAATTGAATTTTTGCATTTTTTGGAGCTCTTTCCATTCACCAGATATATGCGAAAAAACCCGAATGAAACCCATTGGAAAAGGAGAATAATATAATAAAAATATATGGAAAAATTATTTACGGACTATGTGAGAAATGAAAGGGAAGTTTACTTTTTATTCAAATCTTTAGTTTCTGATGTGAAATTTCACCATCACCATGGTAAATTTATTAGAAAAGGCAAAAAAAAAACGAAAAAAACTCGCATTTGAAAATTTTTTTCGATCATTTTGTACAATTTTCAGATAATTATTAAATTTGTAGCCTTATTTTTATCAATATAACATGGAATCTCACGTTTTTTATGTAACTCGATTAAAAATTTGGTTGTTTTTTCGATATTAGGTCAAAATTGAGTTAAAAAGTGAATATTTCAAAACAAATCAGCCCAAGTATATTTTATACATAAAAAAATATGTTTTCAACAGATTTCGTGAAAAAATAATGTTGTGAGGAGTAAAATCTATCGATGAATGACCTCGTTACGTTTTTGGTGCGCACCCTATGATGCGCAACTTTCTAATTTGTCAGTGTCAACATACTTATATTGCTGTAATTGTGAAGTTTTATTATCATTGTGTTCCGCTAAAGTGAACTGAAAGTATTTTCAAATAATTATGGCAGAAAGAGGTGTAGATGATATTGCCGGAACATCTAACAAACAAGTGGTTGCAAGGTACGTTATAATTCATGTATTATATGTATGAGCGTGTGCAATTTGTATTTATTAAATATTTTAACAATTATCGATGTAGTTCATATAAATATATATTTGAAAACAACACATAAAATTAGATAATCAACCCAATATGAATTATCGAGCGCATCCACATGAAATAGAAAATTTCTAACCTAACCAAAAATTAATTTTTTTGTCGATGTCTATAAATTCTTCCAGGTTATTATGATTTATTTTATAAATAATTTTTAAATATTAACAACTGTAGTCAATAATTCGATAATATTATCAGAAAAATCGACAATATTTTTTCATTATAATAATGTTTTTATATAATTTTCTTTCGAAAAGTTATTTTTTAGCTTATTTAAATAATTTTCTTGTACTATTTATTATTGTATGTAAAAGATTTAGTGACATAATTATCTTTTTATAACCATTTTTGTTAATTATTAAGATAATATTATGTTTTAAATTTAAAAAAAATGTTTATAAAAACTTTTTTGGAGTTTACTCCTTAAGAATCGATTTGCATATAAGGGGCCCGGTATGAGAAAAATGTGAGGAGGTAAAATCTATCGATGAATGACCTCGTTACGTTTTTGGTGCCCACCCTATGATACGCAACTTTCTAATTTGGTTGTGAGTGTATAGTATAGGGACACGTGCATAGGGTATACTGTGTCGACATACTTATATTGCTGTTTTTATTATAAATATCAATAATTAATATTGTTATTGTGAAGTTTTAATTTTTATCATTGTGTTCCGCTAAAGTGAACTGAAAGTATTTTCGAATAACTATGGCAGAAAGAGGTGTAGATGATATTGCCGGAACATCTAACAAACACGTGGTTGCACATCTGAAATTGACTATTGTGAAAAGTTTAATGTAAAATATTTCGTCAATTAGTTATAATAAATGTATATGAAATGAATAAATTGAATAAATATATATTTATATATGTATATTATTTTCATTAATTAACAAATTTACCCTTTTATACAGTATCAATCTTTTTTAAGTTAAATAAACTCTTTTTGCGTCTGGTTAGACTATCGAACTTAAGGAGTAAACTCCAGTCGTGCGTCGGAGCTGACACACACAATTTTTTTTTTAATTTTTCATATAAATTTTGAGGCAATCGGGATAAACCGGTTATTTACCCTCACGAAAACTCACCCCCTATCTCAGATCGCAAGCAAATAGATTTTTCCTTTTCTTTTTATTATCTCTCATCCTACTATTATTTTTTTTGGTTACAAAAATTTTCGACCCTGTTCTAATGGTCGAAGTGATGATCAAATGCCACTGAGCTATGGAAATATAAAAATAAAAAATCAGAATATCTGTCTTTCAATATTTACACCCCTCGACCGAAGGCTAAGCTTTCAGGGAATTTTTTCTTGGTTACTTGCAACAAAATTCCCCGACGGGACAGAAAAAAATCTATATACGAATTTTATTACGATGTTGCCAGTAGTTTCGTACTGATGTCGTTCAGAAAACTCCTTTTTGTTATACTGAAATTAACAAGTTTACATTTCAACATCCTATATATATACTGGAAAATAATTTACATAGAATGTTCTTTATAAATTCATTAGTTCCATAAATTTCGTTCAGTCCTGTTTAAAAAACAAAATAAAATTTGTTTAGAACAAATTTTCCCATTTAATAAAATTGTATTTGTCTTATAAATAAAATTTATTACTTCGGCTCGGCCGTAGATTGTAGATAGAGCAGACATTTATAGCTAAAGATTGTGTCAAGGTTTGAATATTTAACAGATAATAACTTTAACAATTAAGGTAATATTTTTATACCGTATGTAAATATAAGATGTTTCAAGATCTTTTTGTTAAATATGGTAAGTAGTTTACGAAGCCGCATCATAAAACTCCTTTTTAATTAGGCAGAAACAAGAAAACAAGCTAAAGAACAAATCTTTATGGATATGTTATACAAAACTTCATGTAGAGCTTTCTAATAGTACGTAAAATTGATATTTAGAATTATAACCTCAAAATATCATGTTTGAAACTGAATTATTAGCATCCTCAAAATGACTACGCCCTTACACAAGATGGACGTCAATATTTAAACAATTACTACAAGGGTTGGTCAATAATTAGTAATAACTGTTTGTTATTGAGTAATTCACTTTTTTACTATCAAATTTGATTACACAGAGACACCCAATCACTCTAAATTCACTTTATTTGGTGCCAAACTAACAAACAAATACTAAAGAACGAAAAAATTATTGAAATACCTGATTTAACAATGAAAACAAAAAAATATTGGAAAAAAATTTAGACAGAGTTTAAAATCGTCAAGCTCTCAAAATAGCCATTAATTGCTGACGGAACCTCGTCATTGTTGGTAAATTTTTAACCATTTTTTCAAGTTTGGTAACAGAAATGATCCGAGGGGGCTAAATCCGGCGAATTGGATACATAACGAAGCAATTCAAACTTTAATTAATTATTTTAGGCAATTGCAATAACGAATGTGTAAGCTGGTACTTGTTATTAGCCAAACGCGGCTGTTTTTGCTTGATTTCTTCGATCAATAAGTTCGCATATCACTTGTCGTTGATAGTTTTTCCTTTTTCAAGATAGTCAATGAAAATTATCCCAAACGCATCCCAAAAAAACGATGCCATAACGTTGCCAGCAGATGGAACGGTCTTTGCCTTTTCTAAGTCATGCCAGGTACTTCTGGGATTATCCTCGTAAAAAAATAAAGAAGCTTAGAAAAAGCTGGCAGCAAACAATATGAATTAGGAGAAGTACAAACCTTCAATCAACAAGGAAGGGACTTTAAGAGGAAAATACAAATAAAATCACTAAGAATAAGATAGCTAAGGCATCTGGGGAGAACTTACGAAGACACAGAAGCTTTGTCAATGATACAGTGCGATTCAGAAGAAGGGAAAGATCCATACAAAGTGGTTGAAAAATGTACATGATGACCTCTATGAATCAATGGAACGAAAACACCAAGAACTCGCTCCATGATATATAATTAGTAGAAAAGGGATGAATACACCACGCAAAAAGGATCCAGAAAGACTTATACGGTTACAAATTACTTTTTTTTCGGGTTTATAACAGCTTTATCACATTTGTAACACTGTAGAAATCGATTTTACCAAACCGCATCTTCGTCTTTAAACTATTATAGTCGTTCTCTATGTACATTAAGAATTTACAATTCAAACGAACAATTGATATTTAAATTGATGGAATCAATGTATTACGAAAGCGACGTCCACAAAAAGGGTTACAAAAAAATTAAAATAAACCACCCACATGTTAAATAGCGAAGAGGGGGTGTGAACTTTTTTTGTATGCAAATGTTGTTCAATGAAAGTAATATGAATAAAGGGCGTAACGACAAGATAAAGATATAAATATAAAAACTGGTTGAGAGATAAAGATGAAGCTAGGTACTTGAGGTTTCTACCTACAAATATCACAAGTTCAATAATGCGTTCGAGATCCGATATGACGACAGAATGTAGAAAGATGACGAAACATAAATTATATACCGCTAGAATGCACTTAAATGATTCCTAGTTTTTGTTTTATGTATAGAAGAGTAATAAAATAATCAACATTCATGTCAGGAACGAAGTCAATAAACTACTTTTTACAAAACCGTTTGAACTACCGATGTGGACGAGGTATTATCAATATGCGTCCCTTTCCTGTTAATGGATTCAATCCAGTAAATGAATCAGTTGAAATAGTCTGTCTTCGACTTAATGTTGGCAAAATTTATTTGGCTTATGTCCCTCGTTCATCCATGTTTCATCTAAATAAAATATATCTCTTTATTTTAATTTCTTCTATAGCCCTTAAGTAATTTGTTCTCCATAGTACAACACCGTTTCTTTCTTTCCTTCTTTCTTTTAAAATAGACGATCTAGAATGTGTTTTTTCCAACGAAAACTTATTTGTCTCAAAAAATATTCAGAGTAATACTTATCTTCTCAAAGAACTTTTTGTTTCCTCAGATGCATTCTTCTGGTATTCCGATTGACTTCTCTCTAACCTCAACCGATGGTTGTTCAGTACCATTTTTCTTGAAGGTGGCTTTCTTGTTCATCTGAGCAGCATCCAGTCCCCCAGCGAAAGGTGATACAGCAGATCCTTTGATTACCTAACAATTGAGCAACATGGCCCCAAATTAAGTCAAAGAACGAATTGAGACTTTAGGCACGCTACATATACACGCAAAAAATTGAGTCTCCAACGCACAGTTACCTCATAAATCATAAAGCAGATTGAAATGAAGTTGGTTTTTTGGGGCGATTTGGGTGACTAATCATCGTAATCCCCAACGACTTTTTCATGTTTCCTAGCCTCAAAATTTCTTTACATTTGCCTATGGATATTGATCTTGAGCTTCTGTAGCTTGCAGTGTTCGGAAAAGACGTGCCTTAGTAGCTGATTCCACAAGTTTGCAATTCTTCAATGAAAGGAGTCCCAATAAATTGACTTTTTGCGTTTCATGGCCCATGTCAACCTCTGGATAGGTCTTGCAAATACTGCGCTAAGTACGATTAAGCTGAACAGGTCAGAAGAGTATTTACCAGGTAAAACTGTGTCAGGTCAGTAACTTTTCTTCTATTCTCTTAACTGTCCAGAGTTTCTGGTCTACTCTGGATCGCCTATAAATGGAATTGCTTTATTCTGTATTGAGTCGAGTATCTTTAGGTGGGTGCCGAGCTCTAAATGTCAGAGCAATACTCTAAAGATGTAAGAACCTGGGTCTTGTAGAGCTTCAAGTTTTTTTAAAGCTGCTTAGCTAATTCTGCCACGTGTCTTATTATATGGTTAAGTGGAATTTGTCGGGAAGAGATTAAATGATAAGGGTATTCAATCTTAAATACACAGGATTGTGCTCAGTCCAAAACTTTTCATTTTTGTCTTCCAACAAGTCAGAATAGTTTTTATATGAAATCATTGTTTCTGGAATATCTAATTGCAATGTAAACGCGACTATTTTTTTGATGATTGATTCAAATATAAGACAGATCCATTCAAAAAGGATGTAAAAACTCAGAGTGAAGTAGAGTTCAAAAAGATCTCAAATGGTCAAGTTTTTGTTGATATATTGAACATTCGGATAAATCCGAATAGATTTTTAGTATAATCAAGCAAAACCTACAGGATTCAAGAAAAGAAAGAAGCCCAGTCAAGCACGATCTAATTCATCATCGTCCCACAATTAGTAGGGAATTTTTGTTCTATGTAAATCATTACTTTTTTAAATAAAAATGACTATAATTTTGAAAATGCTGTCTCGCCCTCAAGGTTTATACATTTTTTCATAAGTTCAAATCAATTCTGGAAACATTTTTTCCACTCTGAAGCAGATATCGCAGAACCAAAATTTTGAAAGTCTTCAATATCTTGTTGAGATGATGAAAGTCGATGTAAGCGAATGTTTTGTTTCACACTGGGAAATAAAAAAGTCATTAGGCGATAAATCGGGTGAATACGGATTGGTTTATTGCAGTTTGCGATCGATTATGGCCGATCTTCTCGAAATTCATCACAGGACTATAACGAAATTCTACAAATCGATTGTAAACAGTCTCATCTGGTTGCTGGTTTATTACCAAAAGTAGCACGAAGGTATTCTATGCATTCATGTCTATTTTAAAATGAAAAAAAGTCATCAAACGTAAAGTTTCACGGGTGCTTTCCTTTTTTTCATAAACTAGCTTCTTTTAAACGTTCACTATCAACATCATAAGCTTGCTTTATGTAGCCAAAATTAACTTTAAACTAAACTTTTTGTTATACAAATGTGGAAAGCTCTTGACACTGTCTACCAAGTTCCATTATCTAAAAGAGTTTCAGACTTTTTTTCTAGTTTTCAGCGGATATAAGCTAAATAACGCGAATATTTTCATAACCTATAACAATATTACCAATACAGACTGAAATGACGTATTCTGTACTCATAACCTCACAAAATTAAGGAATTAACCTAGAAGATGTTAAAAGTTTCCGAACTCTTAGCTTAATTTTAATTTACTGTTAATTTTCTTTCTTTCTTCTTCCAAATCGTAATGTAATTTGTTAATTTAATGGTAATTTTTTATTTTGGCTGCATAATCAATTTCTAAATTGTCACTGGCTTCACAATAACAAACGTCAATCATCACAAATACGCCACCTATTTTCGACCGCAAAAACTTATTAATCATCCGGTATAGTTCAGTTTTTATCAACATAAAAACTTTGAAATAGTAGTTTATTAATAATTTATAAAGATTGTCTTATTTATGTCGCTAGTCAGTGTGGCATTGTAGGTGGGATTTTTTGTTTTTGATTTATGACCCATCGAATTCCTAATGCATCGATTGCATCCATTTAAATATCAATTGGTTCTTTGTCACTGCCATCAGACAAGGATTATCTCGCATTATTTTACATATTTTGCTCTAACAAATGTGACATTAATCAAAATTGACTTCCAATTCGATTTAAATGCATTCTAATTACACTAGGCAACACTCAAAGTTACTCGAACCAAATCTATTTATCAAGTTACGTCTTTCGCGTCTAAAATCGTTTCAAAATTTTTGTTTTGCCAAATTTTTACTTCTCCATTAAATTCTGTCAGAGTTATCATCAATTATTTTCTCGAAATCACCTTTGGAAGTTGACGTCAAAGAAAAGTCAAAGAAAAATGCTATTACATCTTGCATATTTCAACCTGGACAATATTCAGCAATGACTTTTGGTAAACCAGTGATACGGCACCGTAAAACACGCGGAGGTGTCTTCTGTAACAAAAATAATCCTTCAGTCGGACGCAGTTTCTGTGTTTTCACCAGTTTGTGTGGTTGAAATGAGTTTATGCCGTTCTAAAAACGAGGAAATCTCAAAATAGAATAAGTGGTAGGTGATAAGGGCTCTAAAGATCCTTTTGAAACTCAAGATAGATAAACGAAATAAACACCAGGCTCCAGATACAGATTCTTCTTATTTTGTCCTCTTTAGATTCATCCTTATTATCTTGTCTTTCTTGCACTGTATTGGCATGGATTTAAAATCGTTTCGTCTGGTCGATAACCTTTAATAAGTCGATGGGTTAGAGGAATGGAGACTGTTGATTCCTAAAAATCAAATCTTCTCCATAATGGAAACAAATTACCATCACTACAAATACAATATTTTCTTTAATACTTTATGTTAACGTTCTTTTGTAAGTGATTGTTGACATCTGATATTTTAGCCTTCAATTTACCAATTTAATCGTGTTTGTAGTATTTACAATCGGTGATACTGGTGGTGCCTAAATCATAAAAGATAATCCTATTAAATGATTTGCATACACTGGTAACAATAAATTAGTATTACCCTATTATTAACGTCTTTTCCTAGTGTAAACATCATAAATCACAATTAGGAATTGCTGATTCTTCTTTATGTTGCTCGACTGCCTTGTATCTCAACATACAAGAGCAGTGTTTACAAATTTGGGGATTCTATTATCGAACAGGACCGTCTCGAGAGTTACAAAATATTTTCCTTTACATTAAATTAGTTACAGAATCATTAAATGAAATTTTGTAATATGTTTTTCCCTATAAACCAATCGAAAAATATCAATAATATTATTTAGAAACGTGAGGTCTATGCCCGTGACAAATTAATCGAATGGGGCCCTTTCCCTTGCAATATCAAGAAGCTCAATCAATAATTAATGATTTTCTAGTAATTTTTAGTTCCATTGAAATCACAATTTTTAATTTAGTACAAAATTTCCAGTAAATATGCCTTCAAATTTTTGCGAAATGTGGGAAAAGATTTCGATTCGCAAATGATTATGCATTTTTTGTACTGTGAAGTATTGAGCCCTTAGCTAATTCTGAACGTGGAGTAGGTAGGTAAAGGTCGTGCTCCGCTCTGTGCAATGATCTTTCTAAAAGGAAGGTAGAATCAATATTTTCAATCTTTGGATGTCCCGGCAGTGAGCCCTGCTGTTTCGTCTAAATAAATATCTAGCAGCTCTCTTTTATAATTTGAACTCAAATTGATTCGCACCACACGTACCCCAGAAAGGCAGAGATTGCGACTCAATAAGGGCATAATAAACTGTTATAGAGGTGGATGACTTCAGTTCTTTGGAAACTGATCTTAGCGCAAAACAGGAAGAATACAAAAGGCTGCAATGTATTTTTTTTAATGATAAAACATTAGTATTAGAAACCTTGAGACACAAGAGATGAGAATCGCACCATGATTTAAGGGTGATTAGGTCTCTTTAATCAATAGATCACTTACAACATGAAAATTTATGTCAACCATATAAAAACATTTCTTTTTAGTTGTTAAATTATATAGAATTATAAATTTCACTCAAAATTGTTTAGTTCTTTTTTATTATCTACAGCATACGGATTCCCATATTTAAGAACTATTTCTAAAAATTATTTTTCTTGTATTTAATTCAGTTCCAAGAATTTTTGAAATTTTATAATAAAATAAATATATTTTCTTATATTTAATAGTTTGTTAACGCAGCTTTATTTCTTTATCGTATTGATGCCCTGTCAATCTATTTTGTAAATACTGAGATGTCTGTCCTATGTTACAAGGTACTTATATAATATCACTTCTTTTGTTTTTTTTTTATATTTTAGTTTGATGAAATATATGGATAATGTATTTATTGAAATAATTTAATAGTTGTTCGAGAAAAGTCCTTGTACATATAGTAAGAAAAAATTTTTTATGTTTAGCTTTTAATATGTTCCTTAATTCGTTTATTTCTTTTCAGGATGATTATTTTTTTTTAAATGTTTTAATATTTGATTGAAGATCAGAATAAGTTAAAACATCAATTTTCATTTGGTTTTTGGGACTAATTTTCTACCAAAGGAGTCCTGAAACCTAAGACTATTTCTATATTTATATATGAAATATTTCAAAGTAATCTCGATTCTCGAATGAGTACTTAGTATTTTGAAAAATATATAAACGTTTAAAATTATTTTAATTATGATAAAACCAATCAGGAACTAACCATAAATTGCGTCATACGAGTTCTAGGACCTCTCTGATCCTGATCCTTATCACAAGTCGTCACGTCTTATCAATCTACTGATAAGATGTGACACATTTTTAAAATTCAGAGAGTAACCAGCTATTTTCAATTTCTACTTTTTATTTTTATTGAATAATCTAATAAAATCAACATATAAGTCAAATAAACAAATAGTTAGTTGAAAATCAATAATAAACTAATTTAATTGGAAGTAGAATGTCACAAAACTTTAAACCTCCCTTAATACCACAAATTGTCACATTTCTCGATTGGAATAAGAACTTCTTATATTGTAAATATATAAAAAGATTATTTTTAATATTCATAATAACACCAGTTATGAATGTTCAACACCGTTGTTGAGTGGTTGTATAATAAATCGATAACTTGGAGCCTCCCCCGTAGAATTGGGTGGGTATATCCGAAACAATGCAACGATCTAAAACAATGACGCCATAAGATATTTTTTGTTTTAGAAAAACGATGATTTTGTACGTTCGGGTTGGAGGTCAACGTTCTTATTTTCCTTGATTACATATATAAGTAAATTAAATAGTACTGTACAATGATGTGACGTGTAGGAGTGGATGATCTCAAGACACACATGTCGTTTATTTAGACTCACGAAAATACTTACCATGTTGCCAAATTTATTACTTCAACTTTGATACAGTGTATTACAATAGAATAAATAAAAACACTTCTATCACGTAAACATATAATTTCATTTTTCTAATGTACATTTGTTTACAAAATAACACGCAATGATGAATTGTTATTTTTCTATTTATATACTGTATATATACGCTTTCTTTTTACACGAGAATATGTGGGTCGAGTGCCTCATGATCACAAAAAGTAAGGTTATTGGACAATTAGTCATTGTCACTGTGAACCCTAACAAACAGTGTTGCCATTGTATATAGTTCTTTCAATTTATTAATAAAAAGTTAAATTGTAGAGATCGTAGCTAAAAAATGAAAAAATTTAGATGTTTTCCAATGGATATCCAAGTCTTTAACGTGATTTAATTAGTATGGAAGCATGTATACCCGTGAGAAAAAAAAGTGATTATGGAAATTTTGGAAGGAACGCGTAAACAAGTTTCGCTTTATCACCGCCAAAAAAGACGGTTCCTATTACATTCTAAATGGATCTAAAATGTGGATATCAAATTCTGACGTGGATGGAGTTTTCTAGCTAACGCTAATCCATCTGCTGTGAATTACCAATAATTTATATAAATATTTGAAAAGCACTGAATTTCGAAAAATTTTTATCTTTTAAATTGCAAACAAGTTTCAAATCTTAACTTGTTTGAGGTAAATATTATTATGACCATTCAACGGTGGTAAAATTACTTTTTCTGATTTTAGCATCTTAAAGCAATTAGTCTTAGCTTTGTTATGTCTAGTTTATCCTGTTAATGAGTTATTTTTTTGTATAGAAAAAGTATCAAACGAAAAGGAATTGTAAATAATTGAAAGTGTTATATTAATTAACAGTAAAGAAGTCGAATCGCATTAATTCTTATATATTTGAATGTATTGACTTATGGTAATCTCAGATTTTGTCGATTTACGTCCATTGAAGCCGATTGAGATCGTTTGTTAATGTTTATTGACATCGCTTTAGGTCGAATCACGCCAATTCTTATATATTTGGCTGTATTGGCGATTACTTTTGTCAGATATTGTCGCCTTATATCAATTGAAGCCGATTGAGATCGATTGTCACTTTATGTTGATGTTTATTGACGTCGCTTGAGGTGGAATCACAAAAATTCTTATATATTTGTCTGTATTGGCGATTACTTTTGTCAGATATTGTCGCCTCATATCAATTGAAGCCGATTGAGATCGATTGTCACTTTATGTTGATGTTTATTGACGTCGCTTTAGGTCGAATCACGCCAATTCTTATATATTTGACTGTATTGGCGATTACTTTTGTCAGATATTGTCGCCTCATATCAATTGAAGCCGATTGAGATCGATTGTCACTTTATGTTGATGTTTATTGACGTCGCTTGAGGCCGAATCACGCCAATTCTTATATATTTGGCTGTATTGGCGATTACTTTTGTCAGATATTGTCGCCTTATATCAATTGAAGCCGATTGAGATCGATTGTCACTTTATGTTGATGTTTATTGACGTCGCTTGAGGTGGAATCACAACAATTCTTATATATTTGACTGTATTGGCGATTACTTTTGTCAGATATTGTCGCCTCATATCAATTGAAGCCGATTGAGATCGATTGTCACTTTATGTTGATGTTTATTGACGTCGCTTGAGGTGGAATCACAACAATTCTTATATATTTGGCTGTATTGGCGATTACTTTTGTCAGATATTTTCGCTTTATATCAATTGAAGCCGATTGAGGTAGATTTTCACTTTATGTTGATGTTTATTGACGTCGCTTGAGGCCGAATCACACCAATTCTTATATAATTGGCTGTATTGGCATTTACTTTTGTCAGATATTGTCGCCTCATATCAATTGAAGCCGATTGAGATCGATTGTCACTTTATGTTGATGTTTATTGACGTCGCTTGAGGTGGAATCACAACAATTCTTATATATTTGGCTGTATTGGCGATTACTTTTGTCAGATATTTTCGCTTTATATCAATTGAAGCCGATTGAGGTAGATTTTCACTTTATGTTGATGTTTATTGACGTCGCTTGAGGCCGAATCACACCAATTCTTATATATTTGGCTGTATTGGCATTTACTTTTGTCAGATATTGTCGCCTCATATCAATTGAAGCCGATTGAGATCGATTGTCACTTTATGTTGATGTTTATTGACGTCGCTTGAGGTGGAATCACAACAATTCTTATATATTTGACTGTATTGGCGATTACTTTTGTCAGATATTGTCGCCTTATATCAATTGAAGCCGATTGAGGTAGATTGTCACTTTATGTTGATGTTTATTGACGTCGCTTGAGGTGGAATCACAACAATTCTTATATATTTGGCTGTATTGGCGATTACTTTTGTCAGATATTTTCGCTTTATATCAATTGAAGCCGATTGAGGTAGATTTTCACTTTATGTTGATGTTTATTGATGTCGCTTGAGGCCGAATCACACCAATTCTTATATATTTGGCTGTATTGGCGATTACTTTTGTCAGATATTGTCGCCTTATATCAATTGAAGCCGATTGAGATAGATTGTCACTTTATGTTGATATTTATTGACGTCGCTCGAGGCCGAATCACACCAATTCTTATATATTTGGCTGTATTGGCATTTACTTTTGTCAGATAATGTCGCCTTACATCAATTGAAGCCGATTGAGATCGATTGTCACTTTATGTTGATATTTATTGACGTCGCTTGAGGCCGAATCACACCAATTCTTATATATTTGGCTGTATTGGCGATTACTTTTGTCAGATATTGTCGCCTTACATCCATTGAAGCCGATTGAGATCGAGTGTCACTTTATGTTGATATTTATTGACGTCGCTTGAGGCCGAATCACACCAATTCTTATATGTTTGGCTGTATTGGCATTTACCTTTGTCAGATATTGTCGCCTTACATCCATTGAAGCTGATTGAAGTCGATTGTCACTTTATGTTGATTGATAATTTCTGATGTGTATTAACGTCATCTCCCGATCGCTTTTCCATGAATTGAATAAGTTTATTTACTTGATCTTTTTCGATGCTATCAAATTCTTCAGTAAGCGTCGTTTGTGGTCCAGGTTACGAGCTGGCTAATCCATAACAACAATTTCGACATCATATACCAACATTTTTCTGTATTAGGATGAAGTTTCCGCCGATAAAACTGACATCCCCTGGGATTTCTTCTGTGTTTGGTTCGCTGTTAATCCCCCCGCTTCGTCTGGAAAGAAACGGGGGTCCAATTATCGTGTTCTATGGGAAATCATTGACGGGCTGCTCGGTGGGCTCAAGTTTAGCTGCCTTAAGTCTTCATCTGACTATCCAGTAACTCATAGCCAATCTTCGCGTTTCTTTGAACTCTTGTTAGACATGAACACCAGTGAGGGCACGTTTTCTCAGCGATGTGATGACAATGAATCGGTCTGTTCTCTCGAATAAGCACCTTTTTCTTCTGGAACAGCGTCTTCGATGAAAGTTACGACTCTATTGATAACGACGGTAAACTCTGCAGACTGACTCATGTTCAGCGCACTCGCCACTTGATGAAGCAGCTTTATCACTTGTGTCTATTATCACGTTTGATGATGGTGGGTCAAATAGATAACCTTTCATAGTCAATTACTTCTGGTTAGCACTATTGTAAACAAGCATGAAAAAAGGGTGGTTACCGATCAGTTTGAAGCTAATGTTATTAACTTTGAGATTTTACTGAGAAAAATCCAATTGCGTATTCAGTTTTTTGCCAGTAGCTTGCGGGAGTGTCGCCCGGGTCGCTTTTTTTTGCGGACCAGTCAAATTTCGTTCAATGCTACAATGGGAACCAGAAAGTTTGGAATAAATCGATAGAAAGAATATTGTTCGACTACTGTATATCTGTTTCCAGTCTAAATAAACCACACTATACAGGGTGTCCCACGACGGGTTAAAACTGTCTGTATGTGGCAAAATACTTATAGTAAAATTATGAAAATTTTTGGATACGATCTTTTCAACTAAAACATTTTCAAAGATGGCCGATTTCCGGTTCAACCAAAAATCGACTGGAACTTTGTTATTTTGAATAAAACACCCTATATATTGATACATTTTTGAACTCTACGTAAAATTTTAATATAGTTTTGTCTAAAAACTTTTTTCGAAAAATGCATGCTTTTTGAGTTATCAATTTTTTTGTAAAAAATTTGACCTGGTTGTAGATCCTTATAAATTATTTTTTACGAGGATACCCTTAAAGATATGAAAATGGTTTCTATTCGATTGCTTTAAGCAAGGTCAGACGTATTTGAATATATGCTGAAAAATTTTTGATTTTATACAGGGTGTGTATAAAAAGTGTTCAAAGTTTAACTGTAAATTTTTAGAGATGCAGATGCGGGTCAATAACTGGTTTAATTCGATTAACTTAAGATGAACCGTATAGCTTCAAATTGTTGAGAATTCTTCTAACAATATGCGAGTTTGGTCGTGGTCTATCTGATATCTTGCAGCAAAGAAAGTTGAATGCATTAAAATAGAAAAAAATGGATGGTTCTATTAATAAATTTGATTTTTATGAAGATAAACTTTGAGCACTTTTTATACACACCTTGTATAAAATAAAAACTTTCTTAACATAGATTCAAATACGTCTGCCCTTGCTTAAAGCAACCGAACAAAAACCATTTTCATATCTTTAAGGGTACGCTCGTAAAAAAATAATTTATAAAGGTCTGTAATGGTCAAATTTTTTTACAAAAAAATTATTAATTTAAAAAGTATGCATTTTTTGAAAAAAGTTTTCAGACAAAAGTATACTTAAATTTTACGGAGATTTCAAAAATTAATTGAAAAATTCATTCCTTGCAATAATAACTATCTATCCAATATTTTTCTAATTTCACTGAAACTTTTACCTTTAGTTTCAGGTAATAATAGATATAAGAAACCAAAAGCACAGAAGCAAATGAAACTGAAAATAAACATGCAGTAGTACATACCCCAGTAACTTGACATTAAAGGATAAAAAAACATTAGAATTCCAGCAATAATAGTACCGAAAAATTGAGACAAACTAGAACCCAAAGATCTCAATTCGTTGGGTAATAATTCCGCTCTTAATACTAATAATACCGGACTGATACCCATCGAGGATGCAAAAACGAAACACAACACAGTTATTAATGGTATTAATTTTACTACTTGCGTTAATACGTATCCATTATGTTTGAAATAAAGAAAAATACCTAAGACGAACATAGAACAACCACAAATGAAAAATCCTGTGAGTATCATCGGACGACGACCTAATTTTTCTATTACATTGATAGCCAAAATGGTGACAAGTAATTTAATTGCCATTACTATGAAAGCTAACACTTCTGGTCTTAAACTACCACCAACATCTTTAAAAATAGTAGGCATAAAACCTATAACGACTAGGATTCCAGAAAGATCAAAAAAACTTATAATTCCCAGGTTCAATATGAATCCTTTTCTAGTGGGTCTATCAAAAATCAGACTTTTCCAAGTTAATGTCGTGGATGGATTGTATGTACGAAGCATATGCTGATTTTCATCGATATTACGTAATTCAATTGTCCTACCTAATTTCTTCAGCACTTTCGCCGCGGCAAATTCATCTTTTTTTATCGATAGATAAATCGGCGATTCCGGTATAAACGGAATAACAACAAATACCACAAACGAAGGTAAACTACAAAACAGGAAAAACGATTTAACCGAAGTAACGATACCCAAACCGTAAGCGTACAGTTGTCCTAAAATTAACATTACTGATAATAAGCTCCCCAAACTGCCTCTATTGTGATCATCGGCTATTTCAGCCACATATGAGGGCAACGTAACGAAACAAAGAGCTTGAATAACTGCTTTCATTAAAAGAAATATGATAAACTGATAGAGGTATCTAGCAAAATATAATGCTACATCTACAATTGTTACAATTGCTGCTACAATTATTAACGTGGCTTTTCTTCCAATTATATCTGGTAATTTTCCAAGGCATATCGTTCCAACAATGATTCCAATCGGACTTAAAGAAAGCAACGCTGAAACTTGTAGAACAGTTATTGATGCGCCAAGTGGATTTATCGATGTATCGTTCGATAAAAATTTTGGTATTATTGGAGAAATCCATACCACCCAGCTTCCTGATGATATGAACAGACAGCTTGCTGAAAAAAATGTTATCTACAGGTACAATTCACCTTGACTTGCGATAGTAGGTTAAAGATACAACAAGGTACAGATTTTTTGAAAGTTGTTCCGATTCCAATCAAAATGTTTCTTAAGAACACTTTTTATTATCAATATACATTATTGGATGTTCGTGGAAAGCAAAATTTACTATACTACCACAGATAGACGTGGCTCATGAATACCGAGACATCCAGAACAAAGATGTTGTGGCGTACAAGACACAATCTGTCTTCAATTCGTCTCAAGCTGAATTTTTCGATCCAATATCTTTTAGTAAAATTTAGTAGAATTGATTGACTTGTATCTTATTCAATGCTTCCATGTCATAGTTAATATTAAAGAAAGATAGAGCGGTATGTACTGTTGGAAGAGAGAGAAAAAGCATCATTGCACCACTCTCTATCTCTTGTCTACTCGCTTCTGATTCCTCCGCCGCTTCTACAACTCGAAAATTCGACGATTCAATCAGAATAGAGTAGAGAGAGACATATAGAGTGATATACCGATGTTCTTTCTCTCTCGATGAGCCTATTTGAGCAGTGACGTGGTTATTCGGATTAGTGTCTTCGAAGGACGATTATGTACGTCATAAAAAGGAAATTCAGGATAAGTTTGACGAATAGAACAATTATTTCCATAAGAACTTATAATAATATGCAAAGCGGTGTTAATGTGTAACGAAATTTCGTAACAAAAAGCTATTTGATACATTGTTAAACAAATCAATTAGTCAGTAAGTCAATTCAAAATTTCGAACCTCTAAAAAACACCATAGACAGTTTACCGAAGATTCCAGAGTCCGAAGATTAACGTCAAAAATTATTGAGGCTGAAAAGTTTATGGAAAATCATTAGGATGATCAAAAGAGAAATTAATAGATCAAATTGGAAATCTAGGATTTTTAGGCACAAAAATACGTTTGAGGAATTGATGAAATTGGCAAAAAACAAAAAGGATCTGGAGCCTTTGAAAACATAAAAGGTAATCATTCAGATGAATGGCCATCCAAAACTTATATATAAAATTATGCAGTCAACAAAGGCATGAGATAAAGGGGCTGCACCTTCCTGGAAAAATATGTTTCCAAAACTCGAACAATTTGGAAGAAATGCAAAGGAATCTTGATCCAAATCGACGATACCACCATTCAGTACCGAGATGATCATAGAATTTATATTGCAAACGACAGAGATGATTTGATGTGAATATGAAAATCGTGACTGCAGAGAAACGTAGAATAGACACAGTACTTTTGTATAGAAGAAAATAGAATTAGAATAGAAATGGACGCCATAAAAAAACCAATAGATCTTCAAGGTTAGATCTGTATGTATGTAACTGAAAGAAGCAGACAAAGAAATACTGAAGAAAAGCAGTTGATTTGGTACGAGCACGTGTATATGATGGTGAAGAAAAGATTACCAAAAAAATAAAGGAATAGATTCTACAGGAGAAAGAAAGATTGAAATTATCACGGATACATGGGATAAGAAAGATCTGAACTGATGGGAATTACAGCGACAAGTAAGAGAAAAAGTTAACCAGAAATTGATTACACCAAACAAAACTTTAAATTAAAAGGACTTACCCGTTATAACAGAAAAATATAAATAGTTATAATTTCTATGGGACTTTCTATTCATGTTTAGAAAAATAATGATTTAAATGAACAACACGCGCTTTTAGTAAATCAATTGACATTTCTCATTTAGTTGCACAATTCATTTTAATTGTTTTTTATCACCAGATATTTTAAACTAATCTACTCGTTGAAACCAATAAACGTGTGTTTTTCAGAAAAAAAAAACTAAATGAAACAGTTATTGTTGGATTATCTCGAATATGCAAATTTAGATTTGATTGGGCAGAAACAGAAAACTAATGCTGCAATAA
Organism: Diorhabda sublineata; assembly: GCF_026230105.1. Lineage (NCBI taxonomy): Eukaryota > Metazoa > Arthropoda > Insecta > Coleoptera > Chrysomelidae > Diorhabda > Diorhabda sublineata. The sequence continues at coordinate 3,254,657 of NC_079479.1, forward strand.
AATCAATCGAGTAATACAAAATAATAATGAGAAAAATGAGAAATTACCGAAGAAACTACATGATGGATCATGAAGATATATGGTGCCTACAGATTGGTTTCATTAAATGATAACTAAAAAGCAAAGAATCATGTGGTGCTGATAAGGATCCTAATATTTAAAATAAACAAGTACTTAAAAGTATTGACAATTCTTTTATACATTTAGTTAACAAGGCTTTTGAATGTGGTTCGTTTGCTTTTAGTTCAAAAGTGTGAAAAATTACGAAATATTTAAAAAGGAAGAACCAAACAGTCTCCAGATACTGAAGGTAAACTTAACCCTAAAAGTGTTCAGTATGAGCGGCATATTTGTACAAGAGACTTTTCCAATATTTTTTCTTTCTACGTCTGTTCCTGAAGATGATTTTTTTGCTCATTTCGACAGATCCAGCACCGTATATTAAAAAGACTGGGACTTCAATATAATTAACTTGACTTGCCATGCTACAAATAGAGTTGTTGAAGAGATTAGGAAACGTATTCCTCTTGTAAATACGAGAAAAAATCTTCCTTAAAGCCTCGATAAGGATTCAGTTTTATAAATAAAATTTACCAAGCACATCTCAATTTATTATTCTGGCAAACATTCCCAATGCCCTACTAAAGTTAAGCAATTTTTCGAAATTTTTTGGTTTATAAATCTACCAATTCATCAAAACAATTATTGGGCGCTCCTAAGGATAAAATACCAAATTTGGAAAAGAGTGATATGAAATTAACTGTTAAAGTATATTGGGCAGACAAAGAGATCCGTTATTGTTCGGTTTAAAGAGCACATGGATCATTTTGAGGTGGTAATCCAGGCAATTCCAGTGAATTTAAAAACCCCATAGGATAGTTGTTGTGACTACTGATTTCAATGGAACCAACTATCCCGGAAAAAAATTCTGAATGGTCGCATTGAGATCCTTGATTGATTGCTACGACCTAAGTCTTTTCCTCGGCATCGTGAATTGTAATTAATCAAAGTGAGATAAAATAAAATCAAGAAATTCTATACTTAGACTATTGATATTACAAGAAACTATTTTATGCGGAAAATTTATTTCCGGAGATAACGGAAATTGTTATTATCGTAGGAAGTCTAACAAATATCGAACCATAGATAAATTTTTTCGATAGATCTCATCATGATCAAGATCTTTCTGTGGAAAAAGTATGCATATGCATAGTACAGATAATTAAATGAATCGATAATATATTAATGCGATACGAGGTTAATTGAAATTAAACCTTGGAAATGTTTTATCTCTTCATATATTATGTAAAATGAACACCAAGCACAGAAATAACGGATATTCCTGCAACATTTACAAACCTAGTCGTCCGCTACCGCTATAAATTTCGAGTGCTTACACTCACTATAGTTTTGGATATAATGGATAAATTACAGTCATTGTTTGATAAAACGCACCTGATCCAGTATGAATAAATGATATAGTAGACAAGCCTCAACAATTTTAAGTAACCTATATATCGATTAATAAGTTAAACCAGTTCAGAAAATGGACAATCAGTTTGTTGGATATTATCAACTACTTTGTATGTAACATACCATATAAAATTCCCTATCAAACATTTCATTATAAACTTAAAAAGACACGTAGAGGTTAATACGATGAATGAACGATCTAAGCAGATTGTAACGATAATAAATATTTGAGAAAGACATTTCCACTTAAGGAAAAATACGTATAGGAATTGACCTCTCATGACAATATATGAAATTCATTGGAATAGCAGTAGCGCCACCTGTCCAAAAATTGGCGTACCCATCGTTCAACGGAACCAGACTGTAACAATTTTGACTAGAAAATTCAAAGCTTAAGACGTAATCAGCATGAACTATAACTGTTCTATAATTTCTCTAATTATCAATCTAATTACAGTTATTTTCAATCCAATTTTAATTAGTTCTAAATGATTTCGAGAATTACACGTAATTTCCCATTGATTATTACCTGATTTTATTGTTCCAATACAGAAAACTTGTTTTTCAAATGGTTGTTCGCCTACTCTGCACTTTTAGTTCGAATTGTAAGATTTTCAACAACCATCGACATTAACATCTACGTTCTACAAAACAAAAATATCACGATCACAGAGATATATCTATATAGAAAGAACCATAGAAATAATCGAGAATCAATAACCTATAAAAAGTCAGTTGTCATAAGACTGACAGAAAAAGAAGAAGTAAGTCAAATAGATGTCACGTCTAAACAACGTTGTCAGACCTGATTTTTTAGAAAAATATTTGAATGGGTCTTAATTTTGGGTCTCTTCTGTTATAAAATTACTTTTTTTCAATAATTTTTGAAAGAAAGATGAAAATTTTGACGTTTCGACTACTTGCAGTCTTTATCAAAATATGTAGTATTGGAATTTAACTTAAATCATTCATAACTTTTTCGTTCTTATGAATGTGGACCATTTCTAAAATTTCGTGTATTAGATTCCGTTCCAAGAATTTTTGAATCTTTATAATTGAATTTGTTTTTTTTGATATCTCATAGTTCGTTAATGTAGTTCTATTTGTTTATCGTATTAATGACATTTCAATTCATTTTCTTTATTTAGAAACTATGCATTTTATAATGTGATGATTTTTAGCAAAGTTGTTACGCATGAGCCCTTGAAGGATTCCTATTGGTGGATTTATGTTTCGAAGAAGAATGATGGGTACGCCAATTTTAAATAGATGGCGCCACTGTCAATAGACGGTTCAATTGGATTGGATACATCGGAAAATCGGATTGCTGATTGACATCCAATGAATACAAACGAATTTTTCACTTCGTTCCCGTACAATTATGCCTCCAATTTCCTTGAACAGAAAGAACCGAAGAATAATGAAAAAGGCTCAATATAGCAAGTAATATGTCTACTAATAAATTAATATGGTACTTGTGAATATATTAATAAGATTAAAGTGGTACATAAAAAATCCTGCCGCCTCTGTAGTTGAAAACAAACTAAAAAATAAACAAGTATATTCACCAACCGATGGTAACAAACTCAGATTTGACCAATTTTTAATGGTCAGTCGGCCGGTCGATGGAAAAAATACATGGCGTTCGGTATTTTTGAAAGGATGTTGAATTATACGGTCAGTTAATGTGACAAAATTAATTATTCAGATGCCCCTTTAATGAATAGGTTACAAGCAGATACGTCAAGATATCAGATTATCACGTCTCCATCCTTTAAGTAGTCTATTTGAACCATTTTAATTCCAACATTGACATGGAGTTTGATTCGTCGTATCTACCATAATAGAAGCGCAGAATTTTTACATTCACTTTGTTTCCAAATGAATCCGCAATTTTAGATACTTTAACTAGCGCAGCTACAGAAACATTACGCATGCACCATAGGTTAGATGTTTAGCGACTGTAGACAAATCAGTGTAGCCGTTGTCTTCGTTTGTATAGATGTTTTTTGTTTTGTCGTAAAATTATAGCAGCGAATTGTGAAATTTCACATGAAACTTGGAAAACTGTAACCGAAATTTATAATTTATTAATATAAAACAGATGAAAATATCAAAAATTTTGCCCGTTTCGACCGTCAGCTAAATATTTGTACGATTGCTGAATCTAGAGGAATTGTGCGGCAAATTTTACGTGAAAATTTCAACATGCGAAAAGTGTGTGTATCATTCCGCACTGTTAGTACCAAATATAAGATTCCAATGCTAGATCATCCATTTTATTTGCCGGATTTTACACCGTGTGATTCCTACCTTTTTTCTAACGTCAAATCTGCATTGAAAAGAACAAGATTTGAGTGTGTTGAAGGTGTGAAAGAAAAATTGGCACGCGTCTAAATATTTTCGAGTAGTTTTTGAATTTGGTTTCTAGTAATATACTGATAATATTTATGTAGAATAAGGAATTTTTTATCTATACGAAAAATAGAAGATGTGAATATCCAAAGCACGCTATACTAAAATATCAAAACACTTCGCTTTTTTCGATAGGAATAAGATCAGGATATCTTGCTGTCTTTTTTGATAGTGGATAGAATTGTTAAAAAAATATAGTTATATAGTTTTTGAAGTATTTGGTTGTTTTTAGTATCAAATTTCTTATCCTTTATGTACTAAATAATAGTAATTATATTTTCCTACAAACCTCGTATTAACAAATAATTTATTACAGTAAAAATGTACGAGGTTAATCTACTTGCTTCACTTTTGTGTATTAATGGAGTTTTATCCCACTTCTGTTGTTTTATATACAAATTTGATACTTTCTTTTCGCGAAATTCCTAATCCTTCGATATTTTTCTTTATTTTCTGAACTAGTAATTTCCATACAACTCTTGATTGGATGAAATATTGATCTCTTAGTCTCCATTGTAATAAACAAAAGCAAGATAGTTTCCTTCGAAGTAATATAATCATTTCAAAGTTTTGTCATAGTGAAAATTATGTTTTTCATACTTTGTATACATTTTTCGAATGCTGTGTATAATTTATGTGATACGACCACGTCTATTGGAACTTTATACCGTACGAACAAAAAAGTTATGGCTTTATTCCTTTCCAAAATATTCTCCATTGAGATCAATACACTTTTGCGTAAATTTGAACCAACGATCGAGGCACTTCCAAATGTGATTTAACCGCTTTTTCAATTTATTTTTTATTCGCGGAAATACGAAATAATTGGGTGCCAAACAAGGATTGTACGGCGGATGACCCATCGATTTGATGTTTTACTGTTTTTGTTTGAACAAACTTTCACCTACAATTCATAATTGACCGTTCTAAGTTGCTCTAATGGAACGATTTCGACAAGTCAAGTTATTTCTAAAAAACAGGCGACCATTCGCTCCGAAGCGTTTCGAGCGTGAACAACTTTCGTTGGATTTGGTATATCACATCTTTCAATATCAGTTTAATCACAGCACGCTTTTGGGTGCCGTTCAAAACTGAACCAATTCAATAATATACAATTAGCCCAACCATAAACCAGAGTCGAACGTATTGGGTAGGCAACCATCATTCACAATATTCCATAGAGTGTGATTGCTGTGGACTGAGGTCTTTAGTTATTAACCCAAGCAACAAATAAGAACTCGTAAGCACGGTTTCAGCAACAGCAATATGTTTCTTCACGCCACTGCTCAAGCCTAGTATTAACAGTAGCACCTATTAAAACTAGGGGAGGGGAGTAAGTCATGGTTGCTCAGGATGTAACATTTTATAACGGAAAAAGTAAATGGTACTTATCCAAAGCTCTCGTTTCAATCAAGTCATGAATTTCCGATAGAACCTCATCAAACATAACCTAGTTTTTTCCCATTATACTTCTCGGCCAGGTCATTACCCTTTGGAGGATCGTTCAACAATGGTGTGGGAGTGCTTGCCTTGTAGCAGGGCAAAAAATATGGGCCTCGTCCAAAACTGCAGTCACTTCAATATCCTTTAATTCGTCTCCTGCTTAATCCTTCTTTTTACACAGATTATACCATAAATCTAATTCTGAACAGGTATTAACTTCATCTCATAAAACTCCATGAAAGGTTTTGGATTTTTTCCCAAATTTTTTGAAGTAATTTTTAATATGCAAGAATATTTCGAAAAAATTGTGTACATACACCTTCCGACAGCTTCGACCAATAGAAATGGATTTATGTTTACGATGTTTTCATTGGTAAACAATGGAGATAATTAGTCCACGTGGACTGACGGTTTGTTATACGTGGGCTAAGACATTATTTTTTATTTCTCAATTTGTTATGAGTGCCATCCGTAGTTATGAATTATTGATTGATGATCGCAATTGATAATGGAACAACTATTTTTTAATATTGAAATTCTTTGGTTTGTAATAGGTCGTACAGTGTGAAAATTTTGATACGAACGAAACATTATTTCCTATATTCTGAATCCTATGAAAAAATTTAACCAATTTAGTGATTGCAAAAGTAGACCATGTCACACAATCTCGTATCCATAGCCTCTTTATTCGTGAATTGTGATGATAATTTCTCCAACAATTGAATGAAAAAATAACCCGTAATAGTCCGGTCAAATTAGACCAAAAAATAAGAGTGAAACTACATAAATTCCCATCAAATTGAAAATCAGTAAAACTATTCAAAATACAATTGAAAACAAAATTTGAATCTTCTCATCATTTCCGTGTGAAAAAATGGGTTTTTCGCGATTATTAGCAAAACGGTGATTTTTATCATAAAAATACTTTAGACAAAAAATGTAGATCATAAAATTATCTACAAGAAACGTATCAATACTTTTTTTCCTAGGAGCCACCGTTTCTGAGATATAACGATTCAAAAAGCTGTAAAAATTATGATTCAGATTTAACATCCTCGAACTTTAGCAACATCTCCCTCAATTGATAATTTATTTGATGAAATTATGACAGTTCCAAAGAGATAACAGAAATTTCTTATAAAAACTCTCAACAAGTTTCGGTCCATTCCAATGTTGTAAGAACTGCTGAAAATAATATTGATGAAACCATTAAATACAACTTTTACAACTTTTTGAATCGTTATATCTCAAAAACGGTGGATCGTAGGATAAAAATTATAGATACGTTTTTTGTAGATAATTTTATGATCTATAATTTTTGTCTGAAGTATTTTTATGATAAAACTCACCGGTTTGATGAAAATAGCGAAAAACTCATATTTTTGCCCTTTGACGTTGAATAAAATTTTTTCCGTACACGAAAATGATGGGGAACATTCAAATTCTATGTTCAATTGTATTTTAAACAATTTTACCGATTTTCAGCTTGATGGGAATTTATGTAGCTTCGAATGTCTAAATTGACCGTACTATAAATTTAGAATTGATTGTATGAATGAGTGGAATTAATCACTGATGTTTTCTCTAAATAATTTATGAGCCCATAGAAAATCCGGTTTATATATTTATACTTATTTGATGTTAAATCATTTGTGGATAGCAGAAAAATATATTGCTTCGACCAAATTACAACGAAATTTATCAAATTGATACATGCATATCCAGCGGCGTAACTCATCTCACAAAAATAGATATTGTCACGTATAATCTTCAGAATCAGCTTCGATTTAAATAAAATCTTTCTGATACTGCTAATCAATAATCAGAAATTTCTTGGAATGCGAAGAAATTTTTATGGGTGATGTAGAAAAATTCATTTCATTTTTGCTTAGTCTAGAATGGTAAATAATTATTTTTCTTACTAAAGAAAGAAAAAAGTTATTACAGTAATTATAATTGTAAATTTAAAAAAAATCAAATTTTGTTATTGTTGTCACCCATTCACTGATTGACTGGTCTACAATCAAAACTCGAAGGGACTCAAGGAAAAACTTAAAAATTTTCATTTGGAATTTCTGTCCAGTTGTCTAGTCTAATTTTCATTTGACGACTGAAAGACTTACTCATTGGTTCACTGATATTATCTACTCACGATGGGGTGGGTCGTTCATTGGTTAATTTTTAAATATATTAATACACTGATGGATATCTGTTCTGCAGTTAAGCTTACGTGGCACAAATTTGGATAATCTAATAAATTTGGAAGTATTAAAGCAGAGAATGCAATTTTTAAATACAATAGACCATCCAGCTTTGAGAAATTTTGTAGCTGAAGAACAAGAAGCGGTACCGGAAAAGAAGAAGAGGATTTAGGTGATAATTTGACACAGACGTAGAGACTACATTATTTTATGAACTTGGTATTTCGTAGATATTACCACTTTTCACGCCAGCATAACTTATTTTATCTTTTATTGGTAACGAATCCCGTTGTAAACAGATCTAAACATGTCTTCTGTAACTTAGTCAATTGGTTATTTTAATTATTTGTTTTCAGCACAAAAAAAGCAGCAGCTTCAGTCTTATGCAGTAATAATTTTGAAAACCACTTTTTCAATATTGAGAAATTCTGAAACTCTGTTTGATTTTACACTAAATACTCTGTTTAGAGTAATATTGAATGAACCAAAGAAAAAGAAGAAAATTGTATCAAAAAACATCAAACCAAGAAGAATATTGAACAATTAAAAAAGGTTATAATTAACAGTAAAGAAAATTCGTCAAAATAATTTATCTCATGAATTTTCGATATGATTTAAGTCCGTCCTAAGCGCTGGCTAATCCATTTCGACGTTACTGCCGTACGGAACCTACTGTATACGGACGATTTTTTCTTCCACTGAAATTCCCGCCCGAACCATCCACGAACCTTCTTCAAAAGCTACGTTTTTTTGCAGCACCATGCGAATACTCCTCCAAGTCTTCTGTAGACTCGTTCTGTTGTATCGCTACCATGCAGCACACTCTTTCCCTGAAAAATCGTAGATCGGTGTGCTGGGGTTAATTTGAGGTCTTTTTGATTCAAGATTAGCTACTTTAAGTCTTCTTCTGACTATCCAACAACCCCTCGCGTTTCTTTGAGCTCTTGTTGGACTTGAACAATCATCTCTTTCGGGTGTGCATCTTATTCTTCCGGAACGGCGTCTTTGATGAAAGTTACCAGTCTCTTGGTAACGATGGAAAATTCTGGAAACAGCAGATTGATTCATGTTCAGCGCACTGGCCACTTTTCTCTACCTCTGGCCTGTGATAGTGGTGGGTCAAGTAGGTAACATTTCACAAGGGTGATTAACTCCTAATTAGTACTATTGTTGGACTGTGAGAACAAGAAATCTTACAATATTCAATATTATTTTGAAACTAATGCGATTAGCTTCAAGAATCTACTGAGAGCAATACAATTTCGTGCTCAGTTTTTTTGCCAGTCACTTGCGATTTCAGGACTTGCCGAGTCGTTTTTTTGGTCACGAATGTATGTAGAGCAATAACGAATTAACCAAAGAACGAGTGGAAAATTATGAAAAATCCCCTTAAAAAATTCTCTGAAGATGTTACCTTAATTATCGAAACGATTGTTGTACAAATAGTGAGTGGTAAAGATCTCTAAAATTTTTTTCATAACTTGTGAATCAGTAGTTTATGCAATTCAACGTTTTAATAAGCGTACGCCGCTGGAGTTACAACGTTTTTTTTTTTTCATACAAAAACAGGAATTAATTTGTACTTTGATGAATGTTCCTGGAAGTGTGACCACATGAAAACAAGTAACTACGATTAATATCACACTGAAGGTGTCAAATATTCTATTAATGTATTCACTTGTGTCTATAGTATGTGGCGGAGAATTTATACTAGAATCAGCAGGTAGATGAAGAAAAAATATTGGTTTTAAATTTTAGACCGATCCATGGAATAATATTACCGATATTTTTGTTGCAATAATTTTTTTTATATAAACTGAGCGTACTTTTTAATTGGATTTATCTAAGTGCTGGGGAAACAACGAAATATTTTGTTTTAAATTTCTTCTACATGACCTTTTGTGTCTTTTTTAACTATTTTCATAATAAAATTTCGATTTCCCCCCGTCCTATCATAAAAAATTAGTTATTCGTAATAACTACAGTTGAACCATAATAAAAAAATCAATTGATTTTTGATAAGGGCACAAAAAACAGAAGCCACTTATTTATTATTTATCGTAAACCAATAGAGGGTCATTAATCAAGAATTTTGAGTTCGTTGAATAATACAAATATAAAGGTAAACAGAAATAATAATTAGTATTTTTTAAGTCATTATATTCGAATCTTTATGAATTTCTTAGACCGTACTAATAAAAATTTATTAGTCTGAAGTTGTAGGTAGTTGATTTTTCGATGTGGGCTTTTTCTATTAGGAACGAACCTGCTGCCTTTCGGGTATTTATGTGATTAATAACACGTCGGACGTTTGACGTAAATGAACCACTTGATTTTACGACTAAATCAATGATTAATTGTTAAAATTTTCAAATAGGCATCAAGTAACTAACAGAACGCTCGATGGTGAAATTAATCTGACCAATTTGCTTGGTATTTGACAGGTAATGCGTCGAGAAAAAAAATCGAACGAACAAGTTTGGTAACTAAACTCGATAATATTTTTGATTTAATTGTATCAACATAATTATTATCTCCTTTCTATTTTTCTAGGTTTGAGGATTGTTGAAGTTGTGGACTGTTTCCATTTTTTCTTATTCTGTATCTTTTGCTTCATCTCTTGCTTCGGTTTCCGCTGCTATTTTTATTTCTTCTGTTTAGCTCCTCCTTGAAGCGATGACAACTTTTGTATTTCCATCTTCTGATTCTTACCTTGATAATTATGTAGAACGACGAAATACAGATGCGATTGGTAGAAACTCCCGCTCATCACTACTAGATGGTAGTTTTCAGCATTGTTTCCTTACCATAGTGGTTTTTTAATAAAAAAATCTGATAAGTAATATGTCTTTCCTTTCTCCATCTTTTTTAGTGCTTTTAGACTTAATCAGGACTTAAGATCTTGATTCTCGATTTGACTTTCATTTTATTTGTTCACTACAACAACTTGGCTTTCATTGTTTTAACGTTGCTCACTTTACCAATTTCGTTATCTTCGTGGTTTGTAATTTACGAGACTATTATCGGTGAAAATGGAAAAATTCCATACATTATATTGTAATGTACCATCAAATTGTCATAAGATGACGAATAATTAACTAACTCCGAATGTGGTTGGTAGAGAACCCACGTAAAACGTCAAGACGTTATAAATTCTACGTTTAAAGAAAACATTAGTAGAACAGAATCGATAAAATTCGTATAGAAACACGTAAAGTCTATTCCAAAGAACAGAAATTACCAATCCGAGTTTCCTTTTACATTTCAATAGAAGATCTTATTCTCGATATAAACTGATATCACTCTACGTTCAGAATTAGTTAGGCTCAATATTTTACAATGCAAAAAAATGCACAATCACTTGTCAATTGAAATGAAATCGATATTATCGTGTCCCGCATTCCGCAATAATTTATTTTTTATGATTTAAAATCAAATGTAAATTACGTTCTAATTGAATTAAATTAAATTCATTTCTCATTTAAACGGATTTACCTAAAAACCTTTACAACTAGTAAATAACTGTAAAGACATAGACGTCGGATGTGACCTAATGTCAAACGAAGCCTCTAAAAATCCGCACGAGTGAATTGGATTTGCTAATAGAATGTTTAAAATGCGAACAACGGATTACTACGTTTTAACTATTTAAATACGTTACCGTTTATTGTGAAATAAAATCCGAAAAAAGTTGAGCAAAAAATTAGAGGATTCTTTTACAACAAACAATTTCTAGCTGCTTTAAAGGAAGTAATAAAAGCATTATGTCAATAAAATTTCACTATAATAACTCGTTTATGTTAATATAGATATAAATATTAATCTAAACGACCGACGCTTTCAAATCTGGCACAAACTGCACTCCTAGCTCTATAGGTGGTACATTTCTTCAAAATCTAACTGCTTTAAAAATCTCTTGGAATACTAACAACAGTCTACTATCATCTTCCCGAAAATTTACTAGCCTGTTTAGACGATTGACCTTCAGGTGAAATCCAAATCCCAAATCTTTTGTAATCTGGTAAACCAGTTTCATCAGTCAAATGGCTGAAGATACGGACTAGTCCTACCGTAGTTATAACCACTTTTTTCTCGCTTCGTTTCTGCTATTCATTCTCGTTTTATTTGATTTCTATATTTGTCCACCGGCGAGAAAAACATGCTAATACAGCCCCAAAAAATGATCCAAGCTTCATAGAAAAAATTTTCGATTTCAGCAGCTCCAGACCTTACATGGATCGAAAAGGGCGGAAGCTGTAGGTTCTAAAAGGTAGATTTCCGTATCAGGGCCATTCCAAACAACCAATAAACTCTCTCACTAAGATTTCTCAAAATATTTTCGATTTCAACAACTCCAGACCTTATGGATCGAGAAGGGCGGAAGCTGTAGGTTCTAAAAGGTAGATTTCCGTATCAGGGCCATTCCAAACAATCAATAAACTCTCTCACTAAGATTTCTCAGAATATTTTCGATTTCAACAACTCTAGACCTTATGGATCGAGAAGGGCGGAAGCTGTAGGTTCTAAAAGGTAGATTTCCGTATCAGGGCCATTCCAAACAATCAATGAACTCTCTCACTAAGATTTCTCAAAATATTTTCGATTTCAACAACTCCAGACCTTATGTATCGAGAAGGGCGGAAGCTGTAGATTCTAAAAGGTAGATTTCCGTATCAGGGCCATTCCAAACAACCAATAAACTCTCTCACTAAGATTTCTCAAAATATTTTCGATTTCAACAACTCCAGACCTTATGGATCGAGAAGGGCGGAAGCTGTAGGTTCTAAAAGGTAGATTTCCGTATCAGGGCCATTCCAAACAATCAATAAACTCTCTCACTAAGATTTCTCAAAATATTTTCGATTTCAACAACCCCAGACCTTATGGATCGAGAAGGGCGGAAGCTGTAGGTTCTAAAAGGTAGATTTCGGTATCAGGGCCATTCCAAACAATCAATAAACTCTCTCACTAAGATTTCTCAAAATATTTTCGATTTCAACAACTCCAGACCTTATGGATCGAGAAGGGCGGAAGCTGTAGGTTCTAAAAGGTAGATTTCCGTATCAGGTCCATTCCAAACAATCAATAAACTCTCTCACTAAGATTTCTCAAAATATTTTCGATTTCAACAACTCCAGACCTTATGGATCGAGAAGGGCGGAAGCTGTAGATTCTAAAAGGTAGATTTCCGTATCAGGGCCATTCCAAACAATCAATAAACTCTCTCACTAAGATTTCTCAAAATATTTTCGATTTCAACAACTCCAGACCTTATGGATCGAGAAGGGCGGAAGCTGTAGGTTCTAAAAGGTAGATTTCCGTATCAGGGCCATTCCAAACAATCAATAAACTCTCTCACTAAGATTTCTCAAAATATTTTCGATTTCAACAACCCCAGACCTTATGGATCGAGAAGGGCGGAAGCTGTAGGTTCTAAAAGGTAGATTTCCGTATCAGGGCCATTCCAAACAATCAATAAACTCTCTCACTAAGATTTCTCAAAATATTTTCGATTTCAACAACTCCAGACCTTATGGATCGAGAAGGGCGGAAGCTGTAGGTTCTAAAAGGTAGATTTCCGTATCAGGGCCATTCCAAACAATCAATAAACTCTCTCACTAAGATTTCTCAAAATATTTTCGATTTCAGCAACTCCAGACCTTATGGATCGAGAAGGGCGGAAGCTGTAGATTCTAAAAGGTAGATTTCCGTATCAGGGCCATTCCAAACAATCAATAAACTCTCTCACTAAGATTTCTCAAAATATTTTCGATTTCAGCAACTCCAGACCTTATGGATCGAGAAGGGCGGAAGCTGTAGATTCTAAAAGGTAGATTTCCTTATCAGGGCCATTCCAAACAATCAATAAACTCTCTCACTAAGATTTCTCGAAATATTTTCGATTTCAACAACTCCAGACCTTATGTATCGAGAAGAGCGGAAGCTGTAGATTCTAAAAGGTAGATTTCCGTATCAGGGCCATTCCAAACAATCAATAAACTCTCTCACTAAGATTTCTCAGAATATTTTCGATTTCAACAACTCCAGACCTTATGGATCGAGAAGGGCGGAAGCTGTAGATTCTAAAAGGTAGATTTCCGTATCAGGGCCATTCCAAACAATCAATAAACTCTCTCACTAAGATTTCTCGAAATATTTTCGATACAACAAGAGTCATTCAAACAATCAGCAGCTTCCCCATCTCGTCAAGCTAATTCTACTGAGGCTATGTGATAGAATTTCCGTTCCCTTCTGGGGTATTTTCAATTAACAATTTTCGTTATTTCTACGGAACTTAAGGCTGTCCAACTTTTCTTTTTAATATTTTTTCAGCTACTTGTTACCTTCCACATGGTTTTCACCGTACCATCTTCATAGTCCAATCCTTTAAAATTATCGCCAATTTTGCATTCGTCCGATTTCCATCTAATTGACCATCTACATTCTACCATTGCAAGTTCATAAATGTATTCCATACAAATTTTTTACTTTGAACGATATTTTTCCTTATATGTTTGATTCTATAATTTCATTAATATTATTGTCAGTATTACAAACAAAGCTAATTATTTAGAATTGGGGCTCCAGGCAAAAATCGTTCCAAAAATTTTTTCAAGCATTTGGGTTTGCTTATGAGGGTACAAAATAGTAAATTTAACGCGGGGGAGACTTATTATTTCCATTATTTCAGACATTACATGGTACAACTTATATATGATAAATCAATGAATTTCTTTAAAACCGTTGATCATACATTCCAGAAGGTAGCAAAAAGAGGCGAGGGGGAGGAGTGTTTATAATTTGGGTAGGTTAGGTTAGATGAAACTCCATCATACATGTCTCCCCCAACTTTAATTATCTAATTCTACTTAATGAAATAGTTTCCAAGAGGCGATTTTTGTCCCAATTCTGAATAATTACACAAACAAATCGTGGTATTTCGAAATAATAAATATTTGAAACCGTAAAAGTCGAAATAAATTGATATGTATCCACAGCCCATAGGATTTGTCTTCAGTATAATGTGGTACTGATTGGATGTCTTCAAATATGGTTCAATAGTTTGTGCTAAAACTATTAGGAGATACGTTCATAGGTAAATGAAAATATACGACTCAAAACAAAGCACAAGAGAATCCAGTGCATCTAATAGTACAACTAGAAATAATAATTTAGTGACATTTTTGTAGATGATCCAAGCTTCAGAGGAAAAATTTTCGATTTCAGACCTTACATGGATCGAGAAGGGCGGAAGCTGTAGGTTCTGAAATGTAGATTTCCGTATCAGGGTCATTCCAAACAATCAATAAACTCTGTCACTAAGATTTTCCAAAAAATTTTCGATTTCAGCAATTCCAGACCTTACATGGATCCTAAATGAAAATATACGACTCAAAACAGATTTAAAACAAAGCACAAGAGAATCCAGTGCATCTAATAGTACAACTAGAAATAATAATTTAGTGAAATTTTTGTAGATACATATCATATATAGTATTTTTGTAACTCTATCCGCTACCACTATTTACATAAGTAATTCCCTAGAATCCTCGTTATAAGTTCCATCCTATCGCTTAATATAAAAATTATTTTATTTCGAGAAATTATTCATCTAAACTCACGACACATTTGGCGTCTCTCAACAATTTTTCTTCTTCCAAATGCCACAAGAGAATTACTTTGATAAATTAACATAACTCTCATGTAAATGGGAGTTTGTGTCTTGTAGAAATACATATATCTGCAGGAATAGAAAGATTATAAATCAAACAGAAGGAGTTGAATAGCAAGTTGAAATGATATGACCAAATATAATTGATGAGAATATCTAATAATAGTAAAAAACGGTTATAAAGTAACATGTTTATTCGTATACATCTCTATTTCTCGAATTCTTAAGGTACTTTCCTAACGATTGTTCGGAATATTTAGTACCTTTCTTGATTTGAATGTATAACCATGTTCAATACACATGTACACACATACATTCCGTTGTTTTGTTAACATAAATTTATTATTTGATTGTATAATAAATGTTTTCTATAAGAGGGAATATGACAGAACATAGATTGTTATTTAGAACGGAAAGGAACTGATGATTACTTTCCTGCATTGTCTGCCCACATATAAATAAACTAATATTACTACACCCAAGCTGATTATACTACACGTTTTATTTATAGTCTCGCATGCAATAACAAAATTGACCTGATTAAAATATGGAGAAATATGAAATGTTTTATGAATATAATACAAAGAATATTGAGGTTATTTTCCCTGTTATTTCTCTTTTAATTTTTCATTCTTACATTTTAAACAGCTTAATGAGGAATATAACAAATTATTTTCGAAATTTCCCCGTAAATAATTTGATAAATTACTATAAGCTACTCAAGTATATTTATTGAAGAAAAATAGTAAACCAAACCAGGACCGCACAATAATTGAAGCGTTTATTACAAAAACGACAATAGTCCTAAAATTCGAACTTCGTGGTTTAAATTGACACTTATGGATCAAGGGCCACCTGTTTGACCGGGAAAGTCAGATTGTTTGATTAGTAAGCATGGTAAGTGTTAACGAATGAAAAAAGTGTGGAAAAAGAAACAATTATATAGGAAAATAAAGTACGTGGTGTGGCACATATAAAAACTGCAAATCAACGTTCAATCTGTCCATCACCAGTTCACAGAATTCTTGCTTTCTGTCAGGATCATCTTCATTTAACTCCTGAACCAACTGAACTTTGTGAGAGTGGTAGTTGTCTTTATGCAAAACTCTCAAAATAGATGATTTACTTATATCATTGTTGGCGACAAGTTCTCGAGTTGTCTTATGCGGATTTTCCTCAATTTCTAGAAGTACATCTAATTTTTTGTCATCAGTAAATTGAAGATTTCTACCTAGAAATACGAAATACGGAAATATCTGATTATTTCTAAAGTATATTTGAATAGACCAGACAATATTGTCGATTTGAAAGTTAGGAAGATATCATCAACAAAATAACCCCAGGGAGATTTTATTAATACACATCATCCCTGTGACGAAATAATAGTTTTCCCGCATCTAGTCAAATTTTCCCCAGGCTCGTCCTGAGGAGTTGTGGGCGATATTGACGAGAAAAATGTACGATAAGGGCTGGTACGCTGAAAATGAGTAACAACTTCCATGTAGAATTTTCCAGAAAATTCGCGAAATTGAAAATCACATCTTTAAGCACAATAAAAAAATGGCGTTTTAAGTATACTTAAATTTGCGTTTCTTATCAACTATATTTTAAGAAAAAAGTTCTGAATAAATGAATTGTTAACATTATCTCATTGTTTTGTCAAACTTTTCTTACATACGTTACTTTTACATCGAGTACTTTTATTATTTTTATAATTGCAGTCGCTATTTTTTTAAAACAAGAAGAAAATAATTTTATTATAATGTTAAAGCATAAAATGTAAATTTAGAAAAAGTGCCTTAGGCTGTAATCTCCGTACCAATTAAAATATAGGGAATTCTTCATGAATTTTTCGGAAAGCTTTTCAAGCCTAAGGGTCTGACTTATCTTATTTTGTATCTCCATAAAGTTATGATTTAACTTCAAACTCGGACACTTTTTGATAATGAGAATTTTACTTCCGAAATTAAGAGGTTTTTGAAAAGTTTGAAAACTTGTAAGAAATATTCAATGAGATGATTTAAATGGGATGATTTCTCTGCCACCGTCTCTGTGTGTATTTGTAGAGGCGTTTTCTTCGTCATTCTGTTTAGAAAAGAAAATGATTGCTTCAACAAAATAATTTTAAATGAGAGAGAGAGAGAAATGCTTTATTGTCAAATATTTTTTTTAGAATAGAAGTCGTTTACTCAAATGCCAGAAGATATCGATTTGATTCCAATTGGCAAGTGATTGTGCATTTTTTGCATTGTAAAGTATTGAGCCCTCAACTAATTCTTGGAGTAGGCAGGTAAAGGTCTTGCTCCGCGATCTTAAGTGAATAGCCGTGCAACGATCTGTCTGAAATTGGAGAAGCGTGCGTACGAATTAGGCAAACGGATTCAAAGAAATCCCTGCAGTCCCTTTAGTCCGAGTAAATAGAGAAGGGGATATCGGAGATGAGACTCAATAAGGACATAATAAACTGTTAAGGAGGTGGATGAGTTCAAGTCTTTGGAAACTGATCTCAGCCGAAAAGAGGAGGAACTTAATTCCCATTTCAAGGAATTGTCCACAACAAGCCCAAAGAAGTTTACAGATACAATGACGTTGAGACAGAGAAGATTAGAATCGCACCATGATTTAATGGTGATTAGGTTAAAAGGGGATGTCGTTCATAAACAGAAGATAGGGTTTAGTACCGAGCACTCCACATTCTATTGGCTTGAAAGAAGACATCGTTGTATCAACTCTTACAAGCTGATTTCTGTTGGTAAGATATGTATTAAACCATGTTCCCATTAAACTGTAGTAGTGCGATTTGTTAATTAAAAAGCCAAACTGATGCGTAGTAAGTATTTTATGTTTGAAATGATGAAAGCCTCTTTTTGACCAATCTTCTTATGATCTCAGATAACGTGGGAAGGAGTGCAAGTGGGCGATAATTCGATGCTTGATAGCCGTCTTAAGGCAATTGGAAAAAGTGCCATTTGGAAATGAAACAAAATAATAGTATTGCAATTTGGAATTTTGTTTACGAAATAATTAATTTTTGAATAGTGAATTATTATAATAATGAGAGATCAGAACTTGAGTATTTGTTTTTCCACGTGTGCAGCATGTGCTGTTATTGGGGAACCTCTGCAGCGTACAACAATAACCCATTAATAACAAAATCAAACATTAAATGAATCATTAATCACTGCTGTCAGATGCTTCTTTGATTTAGATATAATTATATTGTTTTGATGCAAAAAACCATTTTGTTTTAATAATTCTAGCATGTAAAACATTACTTAATATTTCAAATTTAGTTGTGTACACTTTTGATCTAGATTTGAACACGGGACATCCAGTTTTAAAGTACGGAGCGTCTGATCAGTATTGTGTGTTTAGATTTCTCAGATTTCATACTAAATTATGTTAAAAAGTCAACAAAAAAATGGATACAGAAAACGAAAGTGACTTTTCTTTAACACCACCAGAAATAAGAGAAGCTGCTGAAGTTACTTTATTAAATTTTTTATCAGAAAAGTATATAATAGATGTGGCATATGAATCTTGAACTGGCAAAACGGATTATTAAGAATTATAAATAAAGACCACCCTCTTGTAAAAATACATAGATTTTTGTGGTGATTATTATGGAGATATTATACAATTATCATAATTAATGTTTAAATGGACAATAAAATATTGTATAAAATATTTATTAGAATGAAATGTAAGAAACAACAAAAATATTAGTAATCGTGGATAAAGTATAGTATTCTACTCGCATAGAATGAGTTATTATTCACTCGATGAATAATAAATAGTGAAATTTAAACCTTCATTATACACTCTTGAGTAATATACTATTTGTTAATGGAAAATTCATTTTTCCATCTGGAAAATGACATTGATTTGATATATTTCAACATTAGAAGATTTTGACGTAATTATTATGCACCAACCCTAATTAGAATTGAGTAATCGTTATTATATCATCATCCCATATTAAAAATATTATTTTTAATAATTATTTTATAATAATGTGACTACATTTTGTTTGATGATGATTTCCACGCAATTTGCGAAGCAACTTTAATTTGTTTATCGTAAAAAATCATCGACATTCAATTGTTTATTGACACACTTACAGACCACCCGTGATTATTCGATTGTTTTACAAGTAAATCGCGCGTAAATATTCAAATAGTTGTTTGAAGTATTTGAACTTTCCAATCACAGATACACTCCTTCGATATTTTTTTCTCAATAAGACGATTCGTGTATCAGCATATTCGAGTCGAAAATCATCAACCGTACTATAATTTTATTCGAATAGGTATCCCACAACTAAGTTGGAATTTCTGGAACCGTTCGAGATATTCACACTGAATACAATGCTTACACCAGAACTACACCACCTCTCACAATTACACTGTCTGACGCGCGTTTCGATAACCAAGTTATCGTAGTCAGAGACTGAAGGTAAACCGTTTATCTTCAGTCTCTGAAGATGATAATTTGGTTATCGAAGCGCGTCAGTGTGTTAGAGTAGTTTTGGTGTAAAGAGTGTATTCAGTAGGTACACCACAGGTAAATGACATTTAAGGATGTCAAAATAACAAAAAATGCCAACTCTAAATTTTGCTCAGAGAGTCTAGAAGAGTACTTTTCCTTTCAACTCTATTCTATTGGCTTAACATAATATAAAATGATGAGAACAAGTCCCTTCTACATTTATTCTTGTATTGAACTGCTTAGCGTATTGTTCTTTCGTAGATCTTGGAAGTTTTCAGCTTTAAGAACTTCGTTTTCGGCATATACTCCCTTAAATATTTCGCTGCTACTAGGTTCTTACGTATAACCCACACTTTCCAGCCTTAGACTCAAACCACCACCTTGTTTCAATCATTTACTCACTGTTCTACTAATTATTTGGTTGATATTTCGTTTATATGTACTCATATTTGCTTTTTGTGAGTTCTCTTCTTGGTGGAGGGCTTTGCCTATGAGTTCCTTGATAGTAAATACATGATCTTGTACACCGAAGTATTTGCGGAATCCTCATTGTGTATCATTTAATGAATGGAATTCATTCATTCAAATTAACACAATGGAATTATTCTTCTACAGTTATCATATTGCTAGCTATCTCTTGACTTCCACACATTCCAGTGCTTTGCTATCTTTAATCGATTGCAAAATACAATAGTCCTGTGGATTTTTTATCTCAATCTTCAAGTGGTAACGTTCTGGTCAAACAAGGCGACATTTGGTAAACAGAATGATGTTGCACTGCAATTCTATATTGAACACATCTTCTGGGCAAACAAGGCGACATTTGGTAAACAGAATGATGCGGCACTGCAATTCTATTTAACATAATATGGGATTGTTCCTTCAAATGCAAAGAAACAGTTTTAATAGACTTATGAGTGGAGGTAAGAAGGGGTCGTATTGATCATCTTCTGGACAAACAAGGCGAGATTTGGTGTACAGAATAATGTTGCACCGCATTTCTATTTGATATATTACGGTATTGTATGAATAGGTGGAGCTCATATCGAACATTTATAAGATAGAAGTCAGTTTTTTCTCTCAGGTTTGGTCAAATGTTTTATTACTTGGATTTTTGCAATACATTGATATACATTAATAAAATGATGAGTATCAACTAAACGGCTCATTTTACCGAACTCCAATAGAAGTATATTGTTGAGATATGGGAAAAACATTTTCTAGGGTGAATCATTTTGTATAAATAACTATTACGAGTCGTTTGATCGAGGCTTCTAGACGAAACTGTATTGGAAAAGTTTTTACTAAGTACCTACATTATTTTGGTCTGTACCGTAGGA
This sequence comes from Diorhabda sublineata, assembly GCF_026230105.1. Taxonomy (NCBI): domain Eukaryota; kingdom Metazoa; phylum Arthropoda; class Insecta; order Coleoptera; family Chrysomelidae; genus Diorhabda; species Diorhabda sublineata. The sequence goes on from NC_079479.1 coordinate 3,275,689, forward strand.
ATGAGGTAATTTCATTGTGCCTTGCCACCTTCTTCGATAGGGAAGTGCCAACTTAACCCCAATATATACAGAATCATCTCGCTTGACCTATATCCTCGTTCGTATACAGGGTTGCTGATAAGTAGAACCCAAAATCTAGTTGTCTATGTAAAGAAAAAGGAAATACACCGTGTATAAAATTATAGGATATCCATAGACACTCAATAGTCGCTTGATTACATATATAAAAAATTATTTTTAACACCATCAAAAAACATTCATCTAAATTCATGAATCGTTTATTGTGTACGTTTAAAACTTCGCCTTCTCTGTTAACTATTCAAGAGAGGTCCTGCTGCTTTGTAAATAATAATTTTCTACTCATATTAATATTTTGTTTGGGCAGCTTGAATTCCTTCTAATAAGACTATTCCTATTCATATAGTTCCTTGCTGTTAGATCAGTGACGGAGACAATATTTTATGCCGAAGACGGTACTACCATTGGAAAAATATTTAAAGTTAAATATTAGAATATTAGAAGAAGAAAAACAGCCTAAGCCTTTAAGAATTTAAGAAATATTGAAAAGAAATTGATGTAAGTAGAGAATTTTCAGATTTGAGGCATTTTAACGAGGAAGCGCTTTCAATAGATCCACATAACAAAATTAAGAGATGGACTTAATACTTTGAAGAAGTTATATATGGAAAAAAAGAAGAAACGGAACAGGAAGAAGATATAGGAGATGAAATAGAACATGAGGAACCCGTGGAGGAGCCAAGCGATGAAGACTTCTTAGAATATTACAGAAAATATGTCCAATATTCAAGAAGGGAGATGAAACTAGACGTGAAAATCATAGAGGTATATCACTTTGTGATGCTATCGTCTTCAGAGACTGAACGACTGGGTTTACCTTCAGTCTCTGCAGACGATAACTTAGTTATCGAAACGCGTTTACAAAGTTTTTGGATAAAGTTCTGATAAACACACTCAAAGAGTATCAAGAAAGCATAGTCGGAAAATGGAAGAGGACCAACGGATCAGATATTTACCATTTAGACCATCATGGATAAAAGTTTTGAGCGAAAAAATTGTGAAGTTAGTCAAGATGACATTAGATAACTCACACAGATAAATTTAGGGTTTCTAAGGGATTGAAAAGAGCATTCTCCAAACTAGAAGAGCCTTAAAGATTAAGAATAAACCATCAGAAAATAAAGTATATGGTGCTAAAGCAACAAAGAAGGTAAAATGAGTCTTCGATCTCTGAAGACGATAACTTGGTTATCGAAACGCGCGTCAGACAGTGTAATTGCGACTATTGATGTAGTGTTCTCTTAAATTCTGACATTACCTTAGCGAATTTTCCATCTTTCCATCCCATAAATCCAGCTGTTCCTCAAGGAAGTGCCCCATATGAATTTATATAAGTTGAATTTAAACAAGTCTGAATCAAAACCGTATTAAAGTCATCGAATGTAATTTTATACCTCTTCAAACTTTTCTTTTTCCCATACGCTTCAAAGGGAGAAATTCGTGAATTTTTTTCATGACAACAAATTTCTTTTATTGGCTCTAATAATTCTTAGAACCCTCCAGAATTCAACAGTTTTGGTTTCTGACAGAAACAATTTTAAAAATTCTAAACGTAAATGATTTTTTTATCTTTAAAACTTACAAACTGATGAACAGTATCAGTGAGAAAAGTAAGAAATTCCAAAAAAGAAGAGAGAAGTTTTGGTTAAAGCAGCCCATGGAAAACTGGGAGTCAGTTGGCGAAAATTTGGCAGAAAATTCAAAATCGATAAAAAATATGTAAGCAACTGAATATAGATCAAGAATCGAGAAAATCGGCACCCAAATATTCTAGAAGCAACAAAATCAAAACTCCTCAATACTCAATGAGTCCTGCATAGGGTTTGGAAATCATCATCGACGACGATTTTGTACTTCTGGGAATTCTGTAACCGCCAAAATATATGAAAAGGGATGTGTTAGAAAAAGCATTTTACTTACTGAGAACTCTAAGATTGTTCCTGATGCAACTCAACTGAGGTCAATTAACATATAATCAGCATATTCAGTATTTGTGTAATTAAAAGTGCAAATAATGAAATTAAAGCCGCTAATATATCATTTAAAAATTGGGAAAAGTTCTATTACTGTCCTCTTCTTACAAATTTCGTGTCGGCAGGTTCGGGAAACAATTCCAAATGGAAAAGACGCTCGAAGAAGATAGAAAGCAATTTCAATTAAACTTTCGCAAATAATACAACAAGATTCTTTTCTCACACTTGTTGTTTGTCCACGAGCGGGCGAAAACAAACATTCATTAGTACTTCCATTGCGACCCTCACGAAACAAATAAAAAGGAAACGGATCTGCACCTAATGAGAGTTTCACGTCACGCCGGTTACTATTCACTCGGTTCTATACATTCCATTACGTTCCATTCCGATTTGAAACGTCGGGGAAAAGTTTCAAAGTTTCCATTCACCGGGACTAACGAAATTCCATTTTATTTTTATGTCCATGTATATCCGTGAAAAATTTTGCACTTCAGTTGTGATTTGAACAATAATATTCGATGTACAGGGTCCTCCACGACGAGCTGAATCGGTATGTATATGGGTTTTCTGATCTGCTCGTTTCAGCTAAAATAATTTCAATTTTTTTTAAACTTGGACCGAAACTTCGTTATTTTAAACGGAATGTTATAGTTTTTATTGACTTTTTGAAATCTACGCAAAATTTTAATATAACTTTTTATAATGCCTAAAGTCCACCATTTTTAAATTATTTCACATTTTCAAAATGTTTGAAAACATGCGGCCCTCCACTAAAAAAATTATATTTCTAAGTTTAAGTGAGTCAGGTCTAATATTTTTGGGATTTGGACAAATAACACTTACAGCTTTCAAAATCTTTGTAAACCCTGACAAAAATTTATATAGGGTGTTCACAATTTTCTAATAAACCTTAAAAATTTCGTAGAATCCAATGGTAAAGAGAAAAACGGGGGTTGCCATTTGAAAAAACTAAATTTTCGAAATTCGGCACCATTTTCTAAACACCCTATATAAATTTTTATCAAAGTTTTCACAGATATTGAAAGCTGTAAGTGTTATTTGTCCAAATCCCAAAAATATTAGACCTGACTCACTTAAACTTAGAAATATAATTTTTTTAGTGGAGGGCTGCATATTTTCAAAAATTTCGAAAATGTGAAAATGGTGGACATACTATGCGTTATATAAAATAATATTGAAATTTTGCGTAGATTCCAAAAATTGAATAAAAACCATAGCATTCCGTTTAAAATAACGAAGTTTCGGTCCACTTTCGGTATAACCGGTAGTTTCAGGAATTATTTCATCTGAAACAACCATTTCGGAAAACCCATGCAAGCAAATTTTCAAAATACTAGTCCCAGTACTTATGTATATCGATTCAGCTCGTCGTGAAGTACCTTGTACGTTAGAATCAATATTCACATTTACTGAATATTTTTTTCAAATAACTCATCGCAATTTGTTTTTTGAAAAAACATCTCGGAGTATTGATATGAAGTTTTTAATGTTATATCTACCTTCTTATAATCTTCATAATGCCTTTTTGCCGTCGTCGTAAGACCTGATATTGATCATATCACTTGGTATAAACAGTTGAGCTTTCATTCAAATTATTATTAATCTAGTATAGTATATCTAATGTCAACGTGAAGACATTATAAAGCAATGTTGTCAGATGTATTGTAAAATAATTAATTCAGGCATTTGAAAGTAAAAATAACTTTTAACATACGAGAATAAAATAAAAACCGAAATTTTGCTTTAAAACATTTTATTATTAAGTTATAGTGCTGAAATATTTTACAGTTTTTCTAGAGAGTCCCCATCACACTCTACACACTTTTCGAAGCTTTCGGATACTTTTTTCGTAAAAATATCTCGGTTTACCACGAAATTTATGAATTAAATGAATATCACCAAACGATCCCTCTGCTTATCGCAGACTGACTAGCTGTAATATTTCGAAGAAATTGGGTACTTACACCTTCCGACAGCTTCGGCCAATAGAAATGCATTTTTGTTTACAATTTGATGTTTTAATTAGTAAACAGTAGAGGTGATGAGTCCACGTGGACTGACGGTTTGTTAGATGTTCGCCGAATTTTATACGGTGCGCATTTATGAAATATGAACGAAATTTGATTCTGATGCTCCTATTTATGAAACCAAAGCAAAACAAATAACTCTATACTGCAAAACATGCCCTGCAAATTTTATTATTAAGGTATAGAGCTGAAATTTTTTACAGTTTTTCTAGTTAGTGCCCGTTACACTCTACATACTTTTTGAAGCTTTCGCATACTTTTTTCGTAAAAATATCTCGGTTTACCACGAAATTTATGAATTAAATGAATATCACCAAACGATCCCTCTGCTTATCGCAGACTGACTAGCTGTAATATTTCGAAGAAATTGGGTACTTACACCTTCCGACAGCTTCGGCCAATAGAAATGCATTTTTGTTTACAATTTGATGTTTTAATTAGTAAACAGTAGAGGTGATGAGTCCACGTGGACTGACGGTTTGTTAGATGTTCGCCGAATTTTATACGGTGCGCATTTATGAAATATGAACGAAATTTGATTCTGATGCTCCTATTTATGAAACCAAAGCAAAACAAATAACTCTATACTGCAAAACATGCCCTGCAAATTTTATTATTAAGGTATAGAGCTGAAATTTTTTACAGTTTTTCTAGTTAGTGCCCGTTACACTCTACATACTTTTTGAAGCTTTCGCATACTTTTTTCGTAAAAATATCTCGGTTTACCACGAAATTTATGAATTAAATGAATATCACCAAACGATCCCTCTGCTTATCGCAGACTGACTAGCTGTAATATTTCGAAGAAATTGGGTACTTACACCTTCCGACAGCTTCGGCCAATAGAAATGCATTTTTGTTTACAATTTGATGTTTTAATTAGTAAACAGTAGAGGTGATGAGTCCACGTGGACTGACGGTTTGTTAGATGTTCGCCGAATTTTATACGGTGCGCATTTATGAAATATGAACGAAATTTGATTCTGATGCTCCTATTTATGAAACCAAAGCAAAACAAATAACTCTATACTGCAAAACATGCCCTGCAAATTTTATTATTAAGGTATAGAGCTGAAATTTTTTACAGTTTTTCTAGTTAGTGCCCGTTACACTCTACATACTTTTTGAAGCTTTCGCATACTTTTTTCGTAAAAATATCTCGGTTTACCACGAAATTTATGAATTAAATGAATCTCACCAAACGATCCCTCTGCTTATCGCAGACTGACTAGCTGTAATATTTCGAAGAAATTGGGTACTTACACCTTCCGACAGCTTCGGCCAATAGAAATGCATTTTTGTTTACAATTTGATGTTTTAATTAGTAAACAGTAGAGGTGATGAGTCCACGTGGACTGACGGTTTGTTAGATGTTCGCCGAATTTTATACGGTGCGCATTTATGAAATATGAACGAAATTTGATTCTGATGCTCCTATTTATGAAACCAAAGCAAAACAAATAACTCTATACTGCAAAACATGCCCTGCAAATTTTATTATTAAGGTATAGAGCTGAAATTTTTTACAGTTTTTCTAGTTAGTGCCCGTTACACTCTACATACTTTTTGAAGCTTTCGCATACTTTTTTCGTAAAAATATCTCGGTTTACCACGAAATTTATGAATTAAATGAATCTCACCAAACGATCCCTCTGCTTATCGCAGACTGACTAGCTGTAATATTTCGAAGAAATTGGGTACTTACACCTTCCGACAGCTTCGGCCAATAGAAATGCATTTTTGTTTACAATTTGATGTTTTAATTAGTAAACAGTAGAGGTGATGAGTCCACGTGGACTGACGGTTTGTTAGATGTTCGCCGAATTTTATACGGTGCGCATTTATGAAATATGAACGAAATTTGATTCTGATGCTCCTATTTATGAAACCAAAGCAAAACAAATAACTCTATACTGCAAAACATGCCCTGCAAATTTTATTATTAAGGTATAGAGCTGAAATTTTTTACAGTTTTTCTAGTTAGTGCCCGTTACACTCTACATACTTTTTGAAGCTTTCGGATACTTGGAAATATCTCGGTTTGTCATAAAATTTATGAATTAAATGAGTCTCAACAATCGACCCCACTGCTTATCGCAGACTTCCTGGCAGAGATATTTCGAAGAAATTGTGTACATACGACTTTCGACAGCTCCGGCCAAAAGAAATGCATACAATTTGATGTTTCCATTGGTAAACAGTAGATAATGAGTTCACGTGGACTGACGGTTTGTTCGACGAATTTTATACGGGAAGTAAACATTATTTTTTATTTCCTAATTTGGTATGAGTGGTCTGATCTGATTCTGATGCTCCTATTTATGAAACTTAAATTTCCCTGTCTTTATTCCTTGACACATAATTTTTTCAGACTGAATTGCTCAATGGACATCAATTACGAAAATTATTAGGTTTTTATGCATTCTAATTTCAATTTTTCTCATCGATTCAAATAAATCAAAATCATTTCATAATTTTCGAATTCATTGAATGCGCGTCATCGGGATATGTTTGCTATCAATGGAATTAACTATATCTGATTCAGATGCGTCTATTTCTAAGATCAAAGTAAAATAATTACCAAAATCTGATGCTTCTGATTACAAATTTACTTTCTGCTCATGATATTTCAATGAGTTTTTTCCCATTTCCCTATATTTAAACTAATCTTCCATTTCGATTTAGGTTTAGTGACTTGAGTTATCAAAAATGTTTTATATAAAAAAATTGGTTTGTTCTAATTTTTTAAAAATGTATTATAATTTGATAAAATGTATAAAATAAGGAAAATAATAAAAAATTAAGTGAGTTGAGCGTCAGTATGTTACGTTTTCATAATTAACAAAATATTCTATATCCAAAATAACTATTAGAAAACGTGCTGTTGATACAAGTTCATCGTATTCAGATAATAGAAAAAATTGTGTATTAATTCATCTCCCGAAGCAAGCTTTTATCGACTGAAAGTATCTATATTCTCATCAACGTCTGAATAGCTTCCTATCAAATCGGGTCATCAGCTCATTTCAGTATTCAAAATTGAGATATTTTATTCAGTAGGTACACTTTAGAGGAAGTTGAGCTCTTACGAAATACGTCCTAGCCGCCTTTGGGAGTACTAATACTCAACAAGAAAATAGTTAAGTCTTCGACCTAATTTAGAAATGTTACTCAAACTAGTTTAAATAGAATTCGAGATTCATTGAATATTTTGTTTATTAATAAATTAATTGTCGTTGCATACGAAATACTTGATTAAGTTTTATAGTTAACTACATTATCAGTAAGGTACGTAGATTTTAAAATGAGTTATACCAGCTCCAAACACGATTATTCTATGATTGTAATAAACTTTACTGACAATTTTTTATGTAAATTATGACTATTCATTCCCACTAATAGTAAAAATTCTCTTTTACTATGAAATTCTCCCTATACTATTAGGTAATCTGAAAAGTTCGAAAGATAATACATAGATGGTGCTACTAGTATTCAATCTATACGGTTTTCAGTTAGTTCTACCCTTTGATAGTCACGTATATAAATTTGACAGCTGTCCCACTAGTAGTTTCGAAGTTATAGCATTTTAAGTGAAGCAAATTGGATTTTGTCCCAGACAAATCAATCGTTTACTATGTTTAACCTCAAAAAAGCGAAATGACCACAGAGGGCGTACCATACCATACCAAACATCGAAAAAGTCCATAAAATAATTTTGGATAACCGTAAATTGAAGCGGATAGTTAAAACACCAAAGATACCAAAGAACATATCATGAATGGGTATTCGATTGCTTTGTACCGCTCAAAATCGACCAGTAACACGAAAAATTTGATGATCCTGAGCTGTATTTTGCGTCAATATGTGACAATGGATGAAACATGGCATGAAACATCATTTTACAGCGGAGCCCAATTGACAGCCAGCCGATTGGACTGCACGTATTGTACCAAAGCGTAAAGAGACGTAAAAGTTGGATGGTAAGGTTATGGAACTAGTATTTAGGGATACGACTGTCTTTAAATAATAAAAACTATATACAGCGACTAGTAAGTAGATTTATTGGAGTGTATTAAGGACGAAATCGTCCATTTGAAAAAAAGTAACTGGTGTTTCATCAAGCAAACTTGAATGAATTGGGCTTGGAATTGCTGTGGCATCTACCGTATTCTCAAGATCTCACTCGAGCAGCTTTTTCCCGTTCTTGGATCTCAAGAAGATGTTCGTAGGATAGATGAAGATGTTATCGACGAAAAAGCACGGATGCCAATGAAATTAATAGAAATTTGATTTTTTTTTAAAATAAAATTTTTTTACCACGCGCCGTCACTGATGTTAGTGACATTTGAATGAAAATTAACTTCTATCCTGTCAGTTTTATCTCAATGGTATCTGCAAATTGTATTTAAATTTTTTATTGAAGATGATCTATCCATCAAGCTCTAGTCTACAAAATAATTAACACATATCTCATAATAAAAAACTATTGAGTGATATAATATTTACAGTAAACCATTTTCTCGTCCCAAAAGGGAGGAATATCGATAGAATGATTCAATTAATTCCTTTTTTCGAAAGCGCGAACATTTTCTCTGACGCAATAACTTTTCCCGATACAGAGACATTTTCAGATGTATAAGCGCGTGGCCTTATATCCGGAAGGAAGAAACGTATTGTCAAAGGGTCTGAAGGAAGATAAATCCTTGGAAGGAGATTAGCTTTTTGCTTGATGTGTGACGACGATTCTGGAAAAGTTCTATTCTTATTTCCCACAGGGGTGTTGCCTTGTTCAATATTCAAATATGCGTTGTTCGGCGTGAACGAGGTTCAAACTTTAAATGTTTAGCGATGGAATATTTGAATGGAGCTATTCTTATGCAAAGACAGGAACAAAATGGTCGCCGATGCAACTTAGACCTTCGGGGGGTTGTTTGAATACGGACTTGTTTCTCAGATTTGTGATTCTGAGAATAGAATTTTTGATATTTTTGAATTATTTCTCTGGAATATTACTAGCAGACATTGTACGGTCTTTTTGAACATTGACATTCCATATTTATGAAAGAAATAATTCAAACAATGTGTCGTTTGAATTTTTTGTTATTTCCAATTTTTCTATTGAATACAAACCGTTGTTCTTCCTCACTACTCAAAAAAATTGATACAAGGTCTCTCAAAAGAATGTTTACATTTGTATTGGTATTGAGATTTGAAGAGACGGGTTCAACACTGGATAAATAAAAAACCAGGCGTCTAAAGTCTTCTAGAACGGTCGAAAACGTAGACTGTTACTCGTTCTGCTCGTGACGAGCCTGACTTGTCTATTCGGAAGAGTGTTATTGATTTAAACATCATTATTTTGTATTTGGGGTTATGTCCTAACAAATTTTACTTGGAAGAACTGACCCCTTAGGTTTCTGGTCAGAGGTTTCGTTAACGAGATGATTGAGGGCTTTCCAACGTTTACCAGCATCTTGTTTTCTGATGAAGCTCATTTTCATCTTAATAGATATGTCAATTAGCAAAATTACCGCCACTGGAGTATAACCAACCCAATGTTGCGATGCTAGTGATTGGCTTTACTTTTACGCTTACTTTTTTTAAGATGAAAGGAGCCCCCAATGAATTCAGAGCGGTATGTACAGATGTAACATGGTGCTAGAATGAAATTTGTCCTGGCAAATTGATCTCTAGTAGAGTTGATATAAGTTGGCCTCCACGCAATTCCGATTTGACACCTATGGACTTTTTCTTGTGGAGTTATGTTTAAGTTTGCACTAACTAACAGGAATAAGCAATTTTAGTGCTCGATAGATGAACGCTTAGAGAACAACGATTAACATACAGGACCGGATTAAGATTTATAAAGTCCGGGGCTAAAATACATACAGAATGTTTTCCAAAATATGGGGCTCTCTTGGACCTGACATGCGGAGCTATAGCCCCCTCAAACCACTAGCTTAATCCGTTCCTCTTTACATTTGAACGATGTTATTTTCAAGAAATAAATTTCCAATCAATGTATTTTGATATGTAACAAAGAAATGTGTTTTAAACTTTCCTTTAAGACACTTTGTATTTGGTTTTATTGCTGTACTAAGACGTGTGGCAGTCTGCTAGTTCAAACATTTTCGCATGATACAAAAGAATTCATTGAGGAAAGCTTTCTACAAGTAGACATCCATAACATGTCTATGTGTATGACTAAATCGACGAAATTATCTAGTCCTTAGAATTGCTATTAATTATAGGAAGCCATATCGGTCTTAACTGTTGAGATAATCTCTTTGTAGCTACCTTGGACGTCCTCAATCGATTCCATTTAGGTTGTCCTGGAGTGGATATTCCTCCGTGCTTCGCTAGGCTTACAAGAATATTTGCCTCTCCTCTAGTTATCTGTAGTTTTTCTTCCTTTTCCAAATCTTAAAGTGCTATTTAATCCGTGAGAAAGGGTTCCTGTAGATTAGATATTGGAGTTGCTTTTCAGTCGTTCTCCACCTATACCTAGAGGATATTTCAGATCCAATTGCTCTGCTTCCAAAATACGTAGAGACCTTCCCAGGAAAGTTCTGAGCCTATCAGTCCACTTTTTAGGTTAGATTATGAATCTTTTGGATTGTCTCATGCTTGGAGTAGGACTCCATTTGATTCTTTAGCCATCTGCTCAGTTCGTTATTGATGTGGCATCTCATGAACCTACAGTAGGGCTCTGGTCCAAAGAATGAAGTCTTTGCTTCTTTTTTTGGTACATTTGTCTGCTTCCTCATTGCTCGGTTTACCCTGATGACCTCGCATCCACATAAATGAATCATATAAGTGTTAAACTCGCTTCAAGCTTATCCAGATCGTCGGGAATAACAACTCTTATCCATTTTTTTTTTCAGTGTATTCTGCCAGTATACTTTTTTAATAAATTTGCAAAATATTGAAGCTACATGAAATAAGATTATTTTACAGTGGTATACAGAAATTTTTTATAATTTTTTTCCAATGAAACATCACGAGAAGGAGTGAAAAAGAAACCACTTCGACGCTGGAAGTTTCTCTTGTACCTATATGGAAATAACTATATTTCGATAGCTGTATAACTTTTCTGAAAGTTTCACATATATGAGAAATTTTGAAGTGCCAGACTTTTTGGTAGTTTATAACAGCTTTATCAGGAAATAAAAAAAAAGTTATAACGTTTTCAATAAATCTTATAAGAGGTTGTCTGAAAGTTTTGGATTAAAATATATCTGTATTAATGTATGAGAAACTCCAGATAACAAATAAACCTGAAAAGATGGAATTTGTTTTCGTGGAAACTCATAAATTGTAATGCCAACAAAAACCAACGGAAAAATATCAGCTGTCAAAAGCGAAGTAGCTGAATATTCTAGAAAGGCACGTGTATGGACTAATTATATCACTGTAAATAGTAGGGCTCCTAAATTCCCAATAAATCTGTGAGGACTTTGATTTAAACATAATAACTATGTTCAAATCTGTACTGAAAAAGTAATTAAAGTCTTCTATGTACTCTAGGTGATCTAAAAACGTTGACCTCGCAATATACTTTTGATCTGCGGGAATAAGAAAAAATCATTGGATATCAAACAAGTACTGTATGAAGGATGATCCATCAATTCGATATTTTGATTGTTCAAAAACGTTTTTGTTTGAACTGATGTGTCGTAGTGGAGAATTTGTCTTCTGTGATTAATGTTTTCGAACACTTTTGGCAAAAAAATGCTGGTGTACCATTCAGAATTGACCGTTCCTCGTTGCTCTAATCGAACGGCGGCCACATATCCATTTATTCTGAAAAAACAGGCTATTTGCTTCGAAAGGCTTTGTGCGCTAACAACTTTTGGTAGATTTGGCTCGTCTTGAAAAACCCAAGTAGGCCTCAATCTTCTGTTATGTCACATAACGATATTACAATGTCAGTACAGCATCGATGTTTACTGGAACACCACCGATGCTAGACGATTTCCACGTAATTAATCCTGATTCCATGTTTTGACCAAGATGAATGTTAATGTGAACAACTCGAATAGAATTTGTATAACCGAGTATATTCAACATTTGAAATGTCAAACGTCAAATTTGACATAATCACATCAGTGTTGCCATATCTTAAAACTTAAGTAGCAATCCTCTTATATTAGAGCAATCAAAGAATCCATATTGAAAGGAGCTTGAGCTCGCTCTGATGACATAGCAAAGCTGTTGTTGCACACTTTTATTTTGAATTGTGATATCTCAGAAATGGTGTATCCTACTCAAAAAGGACAATTTTTATAGGTAATTTTGTGGTCTAATGTTTGTTGTTCAAATCTTTTTTAAAAAATTCACATAAAAATATCAAAAATCTCAAATTTTTTATATTTAATCTTGAGTAACTTTATCATCACTCTTAAAAACGTTGGGTATTTATTTTTAATAGTAATTACAAGGTCTACATCAACTCTATGATTATATGAAATTTTTTTTAACCGCAAAAAATCTGTCTCTCTTGTAAATAAAAGCGATTCTTTCGATACTACATGCAGAAATTTACGAAAAAAACAAAATAGGTTGCTGATATTTTATTCAACTCTATATATTATTTCACAAGCTGTTTTTCGCATAAAATGAAACTAAATATGTCAAGGGATAATTTACAACTTCCAAAATGGGATTGCAAACACGAAATATAGGTCACAGTTTTTCTATTCGATTTCCATATCAGTTGAAATCGATTTCGTCTTGACTTGCTGTAATCTCTGTGAGCTGTAAATCATTAGAAACATCCTCCCTGTAAACAGAACGGATGTTTATGATATGCTAGTGAAAAAACATCACGTGTACTAATTTTAATTTTCTGTGATACCAAATCCATTTTAATTTCTTCCTAATATCTGAGCAAATAACTATATTTCATATACGAGGTCTAGCTATTGAATAACGAGACTGCGCGCCTAAAATTGAAAAAAACTTCGATTGAGTGCTATAAATTGTTGCAAGAAGCTTATGGGGGCAATTCTCTATCTTATGCGCGTGTTTTTGAGTGGTGTAAGCGCTTTAGTGAAGGCCGAGAGAGCACTGAATATGACCAGCGTCTAGGTCGCCCTGTGACTGTTTCAACTCCCTAAATAGTGATCAAAATCAACCAAATTGTGCGTGCAGATCGTCGAATAAGTATCCGGATGATTGCCGAGTCTGTAAACGCCGATAAATAAACGGTACACATGACAAAAGTCTGTGCAAAGTTGGTGCCAAAAAATCTGACTCCTGACCAAAAGCTCTTGCGTAAAAGTGTCTGCTCAGATTTCCTTGAAAGGTTAGAAAAAGATCTGCTTTAAAAGGAACCCAATTTGAGTCAATGGAAGCGGAAAAGCAAAAAACTGAAGAGCTCCTGAAGGCCCCCACCAAAGAAGACTTCCAGCACTGCTTCGATCAATGGAAAAAACGTATGGAAAGGTGTGTGGCGAAGGAAGAGGAGTATATTGAAGGGGAACATTCGAATGTAGAATAATTTTTATAATAAACTACATTATTTTTATATTCAATGCTTATTTTATCTTTTCAAATAACTTCCAGCGCAAAAACAAGTTCGTTTATCAACCTCATTATAAACCCTAGATAGAAAATTATGAGTAGAACCAAATACTACATATATCTGTTATTAATTTTGCATTAACTAAAATTTTCTCAAAATGGAACAGTCGTACGGAGAGAAAGGTTTAATATTATCCAACACAGTGCTATTTCTGCTTGACCGACTTAATAACTATGACCGCATCTCTAGCAATCGGCGGAAATGAAGATCGTACCAATTGTCGGTAGCATTAACCAAAGGGGCGTTTTGGGGTGGGAATGGTGTTACTTTAATGACCTATTTAGCTCAAAAGGGATGGTCAAAACAGTAAACTAATTATGTCTTGTTGTTTATTACAATTAAACGCATCTGGATATTTTTTTCTGATGATGGTTTCTTGTTTCACAAGTTTCATACCAAAAATTGAGTGATGTCAGTTATGTAATAAATTGAGGTTATGAAATTTAACGAATTAAAAGAAAAATTATCTGATTCAAAGTTATGCAGGTGAGATATTGGTGACGATCCAAAAGATTTTGATCAGCAAGTTTCAGTTCTTGTTGCGATGCTATTATTAAAATAGTTATAACAGCATAATGATAATAATAATAAACACAATACATTTTTAACATAAAAAATATTCATAAAATCACAAAATAAGACGATAAATAACGCACCATCTACATGAGATCAAATATACATTAAAAAAAAAACAAAATATAATAATTGCCATCAACAAAATTGGTAACTACAGTTGCTGTTTTCAATTTTTATGAATCTAAATTGTATTGTGAACTGTGTAATTAAATGGTTTCGCATAAATTTGAGAAAACTGAGCTTTGAAAGCGCATGGAAATTTGGAAATATAGCTAAGATATATAGTTTCATAAAAAACACAAATAAAACTAAATATCTGGAAAGGTAACTAGCATCCAGGCGTATAATTGGATAGTTTTGATTATCTAATGATAACAATTGATAATGTGACATCGACGACAGCATAAATAACAAGATAGATCAAGGAATTGAAAAGAATAGATTCGATTTGTATTCAGTATTTAATAAAACTTTGAAACTGCTTTATTTTGCAAAATAATTTCCGATTCTGTACGTATGATTTCAAATGACATCGACGATAGTATAAATAACAAGTTAGATCAAGGAATTGAAAAGAATAAATTCGATTTGTATTCAGTTGTTCATTTTACGTTTAAATTCCTTTATTTCGAACGTATAATGTCAAGTATACGTTAGTTCAGAATGTCTATCGAATTTTCCAGTAGAGTATTCAGGATAATATAAGACAAAAGTCCTCATATTTCGTGAAGAATTCATTAACTAGCTACTAGGAACTTAATGCGAGGCATACTAAATCTCGTTATACATTCACTTTGAGGCTCAAACATATAGGTACGTATGTACATATTCATAACTGTGTCGACAACGTATAAATTATAATGAAAATTAAGTAGATACTATGTCTCTAGAGAGGTATATTCTAAATACCCAGTTTCTCTACTTTCCTCTCTAGTCGGATGTCTTAAACTTGAGTCTTTTAAGGTATTAACCTAACTTTAAACAGTTTTCTCGAAGTACTTAAACTGTCGACAAGCTGAATTTTCTGTGACTCGTGAATTAATTCTGGGTAATTGATAATTTTCAACCAAAAAGGATGAGGGATTCACTAAATGTTCTTACTTGTTTCAGAATTTAGAGGATTTGTGAACGAAGTTTCAATCATTTTTCAACCACTACTTTTTTAGCGATAAATCACGACGATTTTCTTTAAAATTGGGAGCCCGTAGGCGACCTTTGTATCAAGAATCATTTCTATAAATCTATTCGCTTCATTCTTTCCAATTTTCACTCCAATCCCCTCAACTATTTTGTTGTTTTCTTCTCCTTCACGTTGTCATAGTGTCTAATGGATGATTTCTGAATTTTTCACTTTTAGGGGATGTTTTAATGTTTTAAAAATTTCTTAATATTGATTTGTTCGTTCACAAGTAATCACTACAGTTGAAGACTATCCTATGTCTAAATTTTTATATCTCTCTTGACATAGCCAAGCAGCCTTGAAGGCATTGAAGGCTATTGAGTGCGATCATGTCCGTACTAGCTTGGGAATGTAAACTATCTTTAAAAGTACCAGCTAACAAGCCTAGAAACCTCATAAGATGTCATATTAATAAAATATTACTGGAGGAAAACTCCAGATTTAAGACAATCCAAAACAATCATAACCATATCAGTTAAGAAGTCCGAGGAATTTCTGCAAACCATTCAAAAGGTACCTTAAATAAAAATAAAACCTTTTGACAGGTCTACGTATTCTGGAAGCAGACAAAGAGATGTAGATTGTACAAAATATGTTTTAAGAATAGGTGCAGCGTGACCAAATGACCCAAACAAAAAAACGCACAGTAGGCAGTACGACTATAATCACGTTTAAAGTTTCCCCAATTCTTTATCGTATATATTATTAATTAGTTGGTAAGTAGTAACTTGTTTAGTTGAATATTCCTACTTTGTCCTCAAATTATACTTCAAACTATCTACACATGTTGCAGTTAGTTGCGAATGCTGAACGGCGTTTCCACTATCTTATTAGCTAGTCTTTTGGTGACGTCTGTTTCATGTTTGCGAATATATTAGAATGTCTATTATCATGATTACATAGTTGTTTTAAGCTTCAAATTATGCTAAAGCTTAAAAATATCCCTTTCGTGGTACAGAGAGGTCGATATAAGTCGGGAGTTTGCGTTAAGAGAAAAAATGCAGCGTCAAAATAAATTTATTATTAGAAAACACCAAAGGGGATTCGAAAAACAACATCAGCGCCACTGTTTCCTATTTTCGTTAGTTGTTACAGATACCGGTTGTCCGGAACGCGGCAACAGAGCCCTTTTTTAAGAATTTGTGGCACGTATTCCACACTGTTGAGTTCGGAAATTGTTTTTGAAATTCGTAATCCACGTTCGACGAGCACGTGTTGTCATGTTACAGATACAACCTTCTGAAGCACGAACATAATTCGTTTTAATCTTTTTCGACAGCGTTGCCAGAATTATGACCAATGCCGCACTTATACCGATTTTTGACTTTGAATTTACAATGAACAATTCAAATTTGTAGCTTACTTACGTAAAATGTTGACTCTGCACGTTTTTTTCTTGTTTTTCATTTGTATTTATGCAAAATCTTGAAATTAATTTCGGAAATATGATATTTCAATCATTTGTTTAAAAGATATGAATATTAATATTTAAAATAAAAGTTTTTCTAAATAAAAGAATATTTCTTTCCAAATTTTCCCGACATTTCTACACAAAAAAGTTCCTTTGGTAATTGTTACATAGGACAAACATCATTTTATTCGGAGAATAGAACAAAAAGACATCAATATAAACCGATATGTATCATTTTCAAAAAATTTCGAATAATCTATTCCCTATTGGTTATTTTCATTTGTTTTTAGAGAAAACAACGATTCATAACAAATTTTATTGTTATTAAATGAAATCCTGAGACTTTTTTGTAATATGCAACAAATTTTGTCTTTTTTTAAGAGCTTATACTGAAATCTTCTTCATAAACGTATATTGTATATTTTTGAATCGCAAGTGAACTTTCTTATCTCCAACAAACAAAATAAAATTTCACTAAACTCCGCCATATGGAGTTTCCCTCTAGGTATATATTACGTCAGATATTCCGGAAATGCCGTTTTTGTACGATAGAAATCTCCGTAGGGTATAAATTACCTTTTTCTCTTTACCGGACAATAGCCCATGAAATTAAAAAAGATCCTGACGTTCATTTCGAAGCTGTTCCCGAAAATGTAACACATAAAAATAAAATTGCATCAGGATCAGCACTGGACTAGCATCTCAACTTGACAACCTTTAATCTGTTTCGGCTTTAGCTCGGGGTGAAATGTTAGTATTAGCCACTATTAGTTTTTTGGTAAAATTAGATTAGATTACATAGGGAAACGGGAAAAAATAAAAAGTTGCGATGGCTAATAGCCCAACGAAAGTGTTTAAAGTTCATATTCAGGTTATGTAAATTCAACGTCAAGTTCCAACATCTTTTATGAGTATTTGCGAATTTGTTTTCAAAAAAAATTTTGTTCAGGAGCTCCACATTATAGTTAATTAACATAGCTTACAACTTTCGTGAGTTGTAATCTAAAACCTACCACTCTAAAACCCAAATTGTTCTAGATTTTTATTGAATATTGATAATTAACAATGTTAAATGCTTTTACCAAGCCCATATCCATACAAAGAATACGGTTATCTTCCAAAGAACTATATGGATCTCTCTGCTTTTATCATTTAGTTCAGGAACTCTACCTTAGAGTTAACTAATTTAGCTTACAGCTTTCGAAAGTTGTAATCTAAAACCTACCACTCTAAAACCCAAATTGTTCTAGATTTTTATTGAATATTGATAATTAACAATGTTAAACGCTTTTAACAAGCCCATATCCATACAATGAACACCTGCATCTTCCAATGAACGATATGAATCTCTCTACTTTTATCATTTAGAGACTTACCAACTTTTTATGATTAAATTCAATTTTTGAATAGATAAAACTAAAAAGGTTTTGTTTTTTATAGTTGAATGTATGATTTTTTTGCTATTTAATAGTTTACAGGTGAACTTTCAACCTATTTTCCAAATACTGAGATGTTAGTCCTATGTAAACATCATCATAATTAATATAAACATTTAAATCATTTCCTAATTGGTTAACAAACAAATTAGTTGTCACATATACTAGAATTAGTACTATTCTCAAATTCTAATCCTAGTCCGACTCTGGATTGGCCTTCTAATGTAGGGGATGGAAAAGTGAACTAGGGAAGATAGCGAGATATATTACATTAGGGCAAAAGCATACCGATTGCATACCTTCTTTGTTTCGCAATTTATTGCACAGCCGTATTCTCGAGAAATATTATTCCTTGCAAAAAATGCTTTGTCTATATTCCGGTTGACTGGAAATTTACTATTCGGGGGAATGGAGAAATATCGTAGTTGTTGCTATATCCATAAAATTCGTTTAAACAAAACAGGTGACGTTTTACATTTCAATGACTGCTAAGGTTAGTAATATTTATTTTCATCCATAATCAATAGGTGTAACACCTTTGAACAATTCTCTTAGAACACTTAGATCTTTATGGAGTTCAATATTTCAAGTTCAAGTTCAAGATATTTCAATACTATAGAGTTAGGAAAATAACCAGAGACCATCGATAGATAAATATTACATACGTATACTAGACACTTTGGTAACGCTCTTCAATGGCGCGTAAATCCTGATGCACCTCCAAAACTTTCCAGAACAGAAGCTGCCTTTTTGGTAACTTTGAAGTACAAGTGTTTCTCTAAAACTAATCGTTAATATCTTGTAATTGGTACAATTACTAATTGCTGAATTTACCTTCAGTATCTGAAGACGATAACTTGGTTATCGAAACGCGCGTCTATTTATCTATGGCCGTGATTCCCAAAGTGATCCGGATAGACCACCAGGGGTCCAAGAGAGATTCGACGGAGGTCTAGTAAACTTGGATGGAGTCACTTTTTCTTATCAATTAGTTTTTTGAAAAATGTTAATTCGTCGTTGAGATTCAGCCACAACAAAAGTTTCCATAGATAGATTTAATCTGTTGTAATGTAGCTACAAGGGCTCCACCAGATCCAGAAAAACCCGTCTATGAAACAGAGCATTTTTATATGGTCTAGAAACAGATAGAAATAACTGAATGCTAAATCTGGATAATACGGTTATCGTTGAGAAGGTCGCGCAATAATTTTTTCAAAATTTCAAAGTTAATAGCCACTATTTCCTTGGTAAAAAACTATTATGTACATAAAATATTTACTAATAACCAATTTGGATCGTTGTTTATTATGGCGGCATCAACAAACATTATTTATATCTAATAATTTAGTATGATATAAAGCTAATTTGAAATTACATAGGAAGGGTCCTCTATCTCTATGGGGTGCCCTAGGGTATTGTAAGGGAGGCACCATCTGTAGCCCTAATCAGAAATAAGAACACGAAAAATCAACTTTATCAAATTTAATGGGGCAAATTTTTTATAAGGGTAAATTATATTAAGGTTCGTGATGTCTGGAAAATAAATAGATCTAAAGGGGAGTTTTTTCCCGTTTACAATCAGTTAGCTCAAAAATATCTTCGTAACGATTGAAAACAAGTTTAGATAACAGAGAAGAAGGATTTGTGTGTGGATATCTCAAGTAAGTAATAAGCTATAGGAAGTGCAGTATATTTGGAGATCAAGTTTAGTTTTTAGGAAATATTTAAAAGAAGAAACGGGTTAATAAATTAAAAATTTCGTTACATAAACAATAATATATTTTATCTCAATAATTCACATTATAAAATTAAGAAAACAATAGGAATTTCTCCAAAAATTTCAATTTGGAATACAGTATTTCAAATTACCAGAATTTTTTTCTTAGGTATTCTTAGAAATTAAGATATTCCATGTTTTTAACTGTGAATTCATAATCATGGAAAATTACTGAACGTAGAGTTGCTATTCATTAATTTTTGCAGTAGACATCAAACATTGCATCTATCCTCAACTTTTTTTTATCATCAGCAGTGTATTTTCCATTTCCTAAAAAGCATCTCCATCAGAAAGGATTGTACTCTTATTAGTAACGTCCTCATCATCCGATATTTGTTTTTTCCGAAAGTAGCATCAGGATTCGAGCCTCACGATTTTCTTTCTGTCCTATTTCTCTTTTGGAATTCTTATCTTCAAATTATGATTACCAATATTTCTGGCTTACGCACTCTCTAGTGCTAAATCTTTTTCTTACAGTAGGCATTGGTGGAATATCAAATGGATTGACCAGGAAGCAATTTTCTATTTCAGTAGTAGAGTATTTTCAATGTAGTAAATGAGTTGTATTGGAGCTACTGCAGTTAGGGTGAATGTAGAGGGTAGCGACAGAGTTGTTAGAGGATCTGATTCTTCGAAATTGTCAGCAGCAGCTATGTCAGCTTCAGTGAATATATTACGATCGAATAGTTTACGCCACCAACTTCAAAATGATGTCAAACATGGAAATGCAATACATTTTTTTCTGTTTGTTTCATAAAAACTCCTTCAACATAATGAGTTTTCAAGTTTAATCTAATGGTTGGGTGATAATGATAGAATACATGATTTTCTATGGCTAGATCTATTAGTTCTATATTCTTCGTGTAGCTTTGATGACCGTTGAGGTTCGTTTAGATGCAACTTCATGCGCTCTATCTATAGAATCTACTGGAGGTCCTGTCATGGGCTCATACAAATCACAATAACCATTAAGCACCCACTTTGAGCTGACTTATTTTACTCTTGATTACAAAAATTCCATTTTTCACTTTGGATTTTGTTCAAATTGTCGTAAAATTCGTCCATTCTTTATTTGGTAGAGCCGATGGATCTTGCTTGAGAAGTTAGTTCCAGCTGGTTGTTTTATAGTCAAAATTTACTGATTTTGTTGAACCAGTACCTCTCAGCAAAACCCGATTTGATTACTCATATTTGTTTTTATAGCTTTACGTATATACATTCTACTCGAATTTATATTTCTTGGTTAATTATATTCTTACCGGAAAAATTTTTGGTTTAGACATTTCGTTCTCGGGCGAAATGTCAAACTCGATTAGTACATATGTCAAGTTATGTTGAGTTTTTGGTTTAGACATTTCGTTCTCGGGCGAAATGTCAACCTCGATTATTACATATGTCAAGTTATGTAAGTTTTTGGTTTAGACATTTCGTTCTCGGGCGAAATTTCAACCTCGATTATTACATATGTCAAGTTATGTTAAGTTTTTGGTTTAGACATTTCGTTCTCGGGCGAAATTTCAACCTCGATTATTACATATGTCAAGTTATGTTAAGTTTTTGGTTTAGACATTTCGTTCTCGGGCGAAATGTCAACCTCGATTAGTACATATGTCAAGTTATGTTAAGTTTATGGTGAAATAATATAGATGTCGCTTAGAAAAATGTATAAACTATTCCAAACATTCTGCACCTCCCTCTATGATTATGAATTCACAATACAACCTTGAAACTATAAGAAAATAACATCGGTATAAAACTAAAATCTAAATTGATACAAAGAAACACAATTTAATAATGTCGTTTAGCTCAAAAATATCCAGAAGGTGATATAATATAGTAGCGCGAGTCTATATGAACATTGAGCAGCAGTATCCAGACCGTTATCTGGTGATGTGTTCGGAATATTATTCCGAAACAGCTGTCGTTTCGTTGTGCTTTCACACGTTCTGTTGATATTACATGCTAGTGCCGACCGAATGTTATTTTGTTTTTTTCCGCACTAAAATAATAGCGTGTTTTAATTCAACAAGGTTTGTTGTTTTTCCCATTAAAATAATAAATCATTTTGGAAAGTACTTGAATACACCGAACGGGCTCAACAGGAACGTACTTGAAATTATTAACAAAGCCGTTGAAGTACTTGCAAACACAATCCCGAAAACTAATAATCATATTCCTGAATACGGAATTAGAATCATAAGATATCTGTCCGTTTTCTGTAAAATTTCTTCGTTAGGGGATTTATAAAGGGTGTTTTGAGGTTTTTTTACACTTATATGTCATGAAAAGGTATCAACACCACGTGTTAATAACCTTGGGGCCCCGTTATACTACGTCGTCAGCTACATGTCTTTACGTTGAATCAAATGGAACCCTGTTACGTTACAGTAGCTAACGACGTGCCAAAAAATGAGCCACGCGGGTGGAAAAAACAGCCACAAACACGGAGGCTGTTTTTTAACTATACGGTGGTTGGCCTCTCGGGCCATGGTTGCTGTGAAGATGATTCGTTTAACAACAAAGTAAGTACCAGCTTTTCCGTTGGTGATACGGATTCCCTCAAATGCGTCTGTTGTCCTACTATATCTAATGTACACGAAAAAATGATGTACTTTTACTCATCATCACAAAGTATAATACAAAGAAGCTTTTTTCCTTCAAGACACAGACAGAATAGGATGAACAAACACTGTTCTATTCCTTATTTTGAACTGAACACGACTTGAAGCATCAACGTGGTGAAGTAGGTGATTGGCGACGTTGCCAGCGATCGTGACAGTCGCAAGCCACGCCGAGAACAAAAAAAAGTAAAACTGGACCAGTAGACACAGAAAAACAAAGTAATTTCATACTCTAGTGAATAAAAGCAAGGAATATCAAGTTTTGAATATTAACGTCTAGCTTAACCCAAAGTGTTACACCTGGTTCTAGCTGAATTATTTTTAAAAAAGGACTATTTCCTATTCATTTGTCTTGCATTTCTTTCTATAGTGTTAAGAGGATGTGTTAGATCTGTTTCTGTGAAATTACTTCAGCTAAAACTAAGTATTTTTGCAGTTTAGTTAGTCAGTCAGTGAGCATTCAAGCATTTTCAAAATTTCGAATAGTTGTATTTATTTCGAGCACAAAGTTTTTAGAATTTTTTGAGGAATCATTTATACTGTTACATTCAAGTTGTCAAACAAATTTTTAAGGCTGCAAAATGAGTCCAATATATTTGTTTTCAGACTATATTCACCGCTTACCTAACACTAAGCTCATTACCGTGTAATTGAAAAAACACTAACAAAATCACGTTTCTGGGAGGAAATTTCGTACTTCTGTAAGTACCAAGATTATAAAAAGTTATTTCACAATGGAACTGGAAATAACAACTTCTAAAGTATACAATATAAACTTACGACAAAAGCATTTGTTTACCACACGGCGGTCATTTTTAAATGGGCATCAGCTGATTATGACAATTAGCTATATTGCCCAATAGAATACGATTAAAACTGACATTTCAGCGCGTTCTTAAACGCTACGTCAGTGTAAAGTTGGTGCATTGTTTAGAACTGTGATAAGTTCTATGTATCCTCACGAATGTTAATTTTTTTTCACAATCTTAGTCAACTCGGTCAAACGCTTTGTGTACTTTAGTGTACCTTCATAATTCCAGTTATTCCGATTTCATTCGTATTATCAACGTTATTCTATCTGTTTGTATTATTGGTTAGATGTTTTAAGGATGCACTCAGTAGTTTGCTGAATCGATTTTCTACCCTCACACGATTTCAAATCAACCCTTTAGGTTTCTCACAACGTCTATTTAATCTTAAATTCCCATAGTTTTGAGGACTTTCATCATATTTTCTAAAATGTAGTTTTCAGGAGTTTATTTCCTCTGATAGATTGGATTCTCGAATAATGTTTCCAATGCTTTTTGTCATATGGTCTCTTCAAGATTTTCCCTTCCTCAAAAGTAACATGGACTTGTTTGAGGTGTTTGGGAATATCCTATTTTTTGCATTTTTTTTGAACTGGCACACTTTAATTACATTCTTCTGAAATTTTTACTTGTCAACTGATTTTATAAGGTTGTAAACATATTCTAGTGTTTTTTCTTCTTCATGTTTCAAGCACCATGCTGACAAGGCATTGCTATTTTTGATGTTTTAATGCTATTTTTGTCGATTTGGAGTAATCCGAGTAATCATACATGTTTTTAAAATTTTCTTTTCGTCACTACCGAATTCCAAACTGTCTTTGGAGGAATAATATTTTTTGATGGTTGCTTAAACACACTTCTCACGTATTGTTACGTAATTTAAAATGATGTATCAACAATTATTTCGATCTGTATAGCATTATTAATATTTCTGTTCAGTTCTATTTAAAGATATTCGTGCTTGTTCCATTGTAACTTTAGGTTTCCGTTTAAGATAGTTGTAAGTTGCAACGAAAATACAAAACGGAGTTTCATATTTACTTTTGGCATTTTACTGTTTATATTTCAAATATTGTAAGCGGTATCTCGAGTTGCAGTTTCACATCATAACTTGAATAATTCATAAAATGAATTTTTTAACCGTTTTCCACTTCATAGGATAATCTCGTACATCCCTATATTTTATCGTGTTACGTTTATAAACTTGTGATAAGCTACACGTTGTTCAGAAATAAATATTACATGGTTCAACATTTAATATACACAATGTACCATTGATATGTACCCAACTTGAATTGCTGTGCAGAGGGAAAAAGATGTAAAGCTTTGGCAGACGTTTAAAGATAAAAATAATTTACTATTCTGGAGCTCTAACTTTCATTGTAATCCTCAAGAAACTAACATTATGCAGGTAGTCAAACGGTTCAATGAAAATGTATGATCTTCAATACAAATTAAGTCGTTTTCAACCCTCAACCCTGATTTCTGTTGGGCGCTCTGCATAGAATGTAGACCAATTTTTGTTGGCATTTGGCAAATCGTATGAAACGATTGAGCAATCCATTTCTCTGCTGTAGGCACAGGCATATACAATGGTTATAAAACAGTCCAAACCACTTCAGCCAGTTCTTTTACTGTATAATGAATAGTACTGATTCCCATCCGGAACGTATAGCTTATATCAGACGTCGTGTACTTCATTTCCTTTTAAAAGAATGTTAGATTTTGATTCTTTAAATTAATTATCAGTTAAAAAAATATTCTATTCCTGTTTGTTATTTCAGTCATGGCAAAATTTACGAAGCAATTATATGCGCTAAAAGAGCAAACTAAAAAGTGTCCCTTCTGGGACTGGTACAAACAGTGGAGTAACACTGAGTCTCGTTACGAGCTTCAAGAGGAAACCCAAGAGTCGCTCCAAGAATCGCCACGAGAGCGACGATAGCCAAACAATAAGTTGCTCTACTTTTGGTGGATCAATCACTCACAAAAAGAGAAAATTTTAGGCAAAGGAAGCGGAAAATAACTTGCAAAACTCTCAACAAGAGTTTCAGAGAGAGGAGAAGTATCAAGACATTCGTTTGGCTAGTTCTAAACGTTCAGATGAGTCGTTACTTCGGAGGAAAAGACAAAAACAAAAAGCTGATATCGAAAATGACATTGGTAGGCAATATTTTAAACACCTAAACGCAACGCAAAAGATGACAACGATCCTGATTTATAATTCCTCCGCAGTTTACTCCCATGGATAAAACAACTGAGATATCTCCAAAATTTGGAGTTTAGAGGTGAAGTCATTCATTTGCTACAAAATAAGATGCTCTGATTAAAATCCACCATCAGTGACAAGTTGCAGAAGGGCATCCATCTTGTTACAAATTCTTCACAACACTGACAACAAGCGACATATTCAGTCTAAGGCCCATTTCGCACCAAGCCAGTCCAGTCCATTCACGTCTAGTCAAGTTTTCTTCAGTCAAGTCATGTCGGAATTTGCTTTCGTACTGAATATGTCGCTTGTTGAGTCTGAATCAGTCAGTGTTGTGAAGAATTTGTGACTAAATGGAAGCTCTTCTGCAAGCTATAATTTTACTCCGATTATACAGAAGAAGGAAGATGAAAAGACGAAATTTCTGTTGGGTTCATCCCATACATTTAAAAAGACCAGTGTTCGGTGTATTTCATGTCACCAGAAGGTTCTGTACAATGGCAAAAGTGCTTTTTCACGAAAAATACCGTATACCGTAATAAAAACCTAGTTACTTACCAGTCTTGGCAAGTCTTGACGCGTTGGGACTTGACGGGACGCGCTTAGTATGAAACCAGATTTACACATTCTCTTTGTATTAACGGTAAGTTAATATTTCCAATTCAAAAGCGTCTGACTTGATTGAACGCGAATGGACTAAACCGGCTTGGTGTGAAATGGGCCTAAATAATTGGTGGCACTTTTTATCCAACCTTGGTACAACATGAAACCAAAAATAGTCTTGGTCTTCCGAGAGTTAAAGACTTAAAGACTTAAAGAAAAGTCGAAACGCTAAATTTTATATATCTTTTGAAAAATATTAAATAAACTAATTTTGAAACAGAACAGATTTAAAATCAAGAACATATACATATACAAGAGGAAGTTATCGATAATAATAAGAAGCCTTATGATATTTTTTGTCACTATAACATTCAATTGTTTTGTTTTAAATTTTTAATTGAAAAAATCCGAAATTATTGTCATGTTCACCTATGTTTGTAATAATATTATTACCTAATCGCTATAAAGATGAAAAAATTCGTGTTTAGTCTCCAAGGACATAAATTATCGAGATAAGCAACTCGAAATCAAAATTAGTATGCCCACAATGGGAGTCATCTCCTTAATATTCTCTTTAAATTCACCTCCCGCTCACTAAGAACAACTTGAGCTCAACTCGGAATACCTGTATGAATTTTAAAATTTTTCTACATATATTTCAAAAGAGCACGGTCTCTTACTATTATCTATGTTTCCTTAGAGGAAGTAACGTAACATTCATAAAACAAGATCCAAAATTATGATAGCACATCAGGAGCGTTGTCAAAAATTCGTAAATGAAGTTAGAATTTATTTTATAGTAATTTAAATAACTATATTGATAAGAGTATACGTTTATACATTTTCGAAAATGAGAAAATTACTCAAATATGTGAAAATTTCATTAAAACTAAGATATATAATAGCAGGAAAATCAATTTACCATAAAGCAAAACGCAGAAGATAGTTTTTAGTCTATAATAAAAATTTATTGGGTTTATTGAGAACGGGATAAGGACATTATAAATATAAGGTAAAGAATTCTATAGGTTTCGTCCTGATATAGGAAGAATTTTCCTCTGCAAGGCTGGAGCTGTGTAAATGTAGGAGAATAGAGGATGCTATGTATAAAAGATGACGAAATCCAGTGTACAAACACGTCGAAGTGACTTGGAAAACGTTAATAACACTCTGGTAAGACTCTGCGAATTAATTGGTAGAAAAAGTAAAACAAGGTATGCGTCGGTAGCAAGGTAAAGCAGATGCGAAACAAACAAAAAGAAATTACGGACAAAAAGTATTGGATATAATGGATACCAGATCAGAAAATCTATTCGAGAAACAGGAAATAAGGAAGAAATAGAACCAGAAAGCATTTTTGTGGCACAAACCCGTCGCAGTAGATGAAACGTATCTTCTAGGAAGCGAATCAACCAGAATTATTATAGCTACAATGGTTTGAGACTCCAAAGCTGTAACGTTTTGATTTTTTTATGTAGAACGCAAGTACACTTCGCAGTTCATGTGATGTCTGCCGTATGGTGACGTGTCTTGGTAGCTAATTCCACAGGCTTGCACTTCTCATAATGAAGTCTCTACAAATTGAAATTCTGGGCCATTGTCTAGATGCTGGACAGCTCAAAAGAGCATCTGCTCTGGTAGTATCGGTAAAAAGAGTCAGATCAGCGATCTTTCTTCTATGTACTAAGCTGTCAAAGGTTTTTGGTCAACTCTGGATCTTCAATAAGTCGAATTGCACTTTTCTGTATTAAATCGAGCGTTATCAGGATATGCTTGAGAATCGAGATCCAAATATACGGGCAGTACCCCAAAGATGGACGAATCTGGGTCAGATAGGTCTTAAAGAGGGTTCCAATTTCTTGTGAAACTGCTTAGCCAATTTGCCCACGCGACTACGTTAGAACATAAGTTGTTACTCTAATATATTATTTAGAAAAAATATAAATTATAACTGGACAATATTATTAACTAATTTGCTGGGATGCTTAGACGCCGATATCAACAAAAATAAGGAAGAAAAAAAAAGAATTTTATTATATGATATATATGATAGAAGATCGTAGAATTTCAATGATTAGCTTAGTTAGTCATCTAGTAATTTCGTTTGTAATATTGAAAATGATGGATTCATACCACACAGAGCAATATTACAGAGTGGTACTAATTTTTCCTGTCAAAATTCTTGCATACCTCAATATATTTGTCGCATTCAACCAATTAAAAATATTTTTTATTTGCTTTCGTTGAGTAATTAACCAGACAATGTTCGGATGTGTAGGTGGTCCACTATAAAGTAGTCGTAAAAAGATAATAAAATTTTTTTCTACTTCCTTTAGTACGTAAAAATGATGGGTATGGCATTTACAGGGGTGGGCTGCGGTCCAGTTCCGCTCCTTGACTGTAATCGATTTTTTTTCCTACTTTTTCCTGCTACCTGGCCGTAACTCCGATAATCAATCAACTTAAGCGTTTTGTATAAATAAAACGAAATAAATTCTTGAATTATTATGCGAATAATGATTGTTCACTTAATTTTATAGAACCTCCAATTATTTAAGTTTATTACTTTCATCATCAATGGTAGATCTGGGTCAAGAAAACGTCTTAAGTAAATATTGAATCACCATCTAAAACTAGTAGAATGCTCTGTATATACTTTTGAATGAATAAAGGAAATTAGAACAAGAAGGTTAAGAAAAAGGTCAGATTTACATGGAGTTCATTCGAAAAAACTAAATTTTGCTAATACAAATAAAACAAAATATTTTTTATCCTTCCATAACGATACAACTTCCTACCCAATAATGTAATATGCGGTATATTATATTTAGGGAACCTGGAATCCAGTTCATCCCCTGCTTTAAGTTTTTATTGTCATTTCTAAATAAAATTGACCGTTCGTATCCCTCTGAGCACTTCCGCCTAGCTTATGGGATGCATTCGTAGACGAAGAAATATAGTCTGCTAAGTCTGCAACTTGATTTTGCTTTTATTTAGACACCACGGTCCGTATCCGCCTTGTCCGTATCGCATGGACAGATCTTGGGGTTGATACGAAGGTACGTCCAAGATAAAATACATCATTAAACTTTTCGCTACTATCATCTACGTAAATTTGAATTTTATTGATTAGTAAATTCATTTCGTTTTGAATTTATCTTTTTCTGTTTTCCTTCACTACGTTGATAAACCTCTGACGTTTATTAAATCTCGTTATCCCCGCCATTGGTAGAACGTCTCTTGTTTTCCCTTTCGTTTCCTTCTGGATAGAAAGAACATAAATATCAATCAAGAGTTTTTCTTCGCGATATAGAAAATTTATGTTTCGAGATATAAAAAGACGTTATAAACCCTTACATCTACGTTTTGGACGCACATATTGTGTTTCAGGAGCGTAGGTATTCACATAACATTTTTTGGTCAGTTAAGAAAATACCCCAAGATTTATCGTCATATTTCTGATGCTTCTTTTCTATACAAAAAATACTGAAACAAATATCTTGACGTTCATTCCACTTTCTTCTATTATTGTGTCATTATTTTGAATTTAGCACAGTATAGAGACAAATTTTCTCAATTTATACAAGGATTAGACTAATACAAAGCTTATACCGTCTAAACAACGTTTCGATAAACAAGATACACTCTTCAGAGAGTCGAGAGTGTGTAAAGAAAATCAAGATGTTTACCTATATATATACATATATTTCAATTATTGTTTATGTACTTTCAAGTGTTATATTTGGCGGTATAAATGATTCTACAGTACCCAGTGGTTATAAATGCATAATTTTAACTGGGACCTGTATAATATTTCATGGAATTTTCAATATCTTCTTATTCTTCTCCTCTAGAGCTCTTTGGGCCTTTCTCTTTCCTGTGCTACTTGTTGTCGCCAAGTTTTCCCTTATTTTCTTATGTCTTTTTGCTTTTATCACTCACTAAATTTTGTGGTGTCCGCACCAGTTTAAATAACATAAATACAGATTCTTTGAATTTTTCTAATATTTCCAAATTTTCAAAACATTTCGATGATTTGGCTATAAATCAATACTTTGAAAATATTGAACAATATCTACATGTTTTGTCGCAAACAGAATAGTAGTAGTTGATTGAACAAATGATTAATTTGCATATTTTTGAAATAAAAAGAGATATACACCATTAAATAAAATAATCCACATTCAAAAAAAATTTATTATATTGAAAACACTCAATTGGATTGAAAATTATTATTTAAATTCGATATTAAATGCGCTAAATGTATTTTATTTATATACATATATGGAATAGAAATGTTTCAAATGATAATTCAATGTTTATGTCATTGTCAGATGTATTATACAAAATCCGTTTTAAAAGATATGGAGGATACGAGTTTTCATGAAAAGTTTGTGTCTTATACTTGAGAGTTTCTAATGTTATGAAGAGTGAAAACACCGCGAAATTTTGATACTAATTAGAATTTTTATGATACTTAGCAGGTATTTCAAAATGTCGAGTTTGTTTCTACGAGTGAAAAGTTGCATTAATAGAAATCAATTCATGGTGGCCAAAAGCGTAATACTGAATATCGGTTTTGAATATCTGTAGGTTGTAGGGTTAGGGAATGCCATGTCTACCTGTTAAGTAGATCTTGTAAATAATTGAGTTGAGCATCATCACGGTATGCCGAGCCGAGCTTTATGCCGAGCCGAGCTTCAGATGTGCGAGCAAGATTCTTAATATCGACGATTGTGGTCCTTGTAAAAAGTTTCTGCGAAGCTGCCTCAGCTATTCAGACCACATCAGGACGTACTCTCAACCTCAACATCCGCTGTCACCCAGAACAGCAGTCTGGACATTAACTGCGTTAAAACCATTAGATTGCTTTTGTTTCATACCAAAATGTTTTCAATATCGGTATTCGTGATAGTGATCTATTATTTTCTACGAAATTGGTACTAAGCCGAGTTTATTTGGTGGTTTGTTGCTTTAAACTTAGCAGAAACATAATAATTATATTTGTTGACTTAATTTTTCAATCAAAATATTAATATGAAGATATTGGGAATTGTTTTTAACAATGTAGATTTGAAATTAGTTCATGGATCCAACAATAAGTATAAAATAATGAATTTAGAAAATATTCATCGAATTAGCTACTGTAAACAGTCGATTGATGTAAAATACTTTCATCAGGAAATGATTCTTTAAAATAGTTTTCAAGGAAGCTTGTCAATCGATGCATGGTCTTACATAAATCGAACTTGAACTTCATCCATCTTTTCCAGCATAAAATTTGACATTCATTAGCTTCTTTCTTGGAAGATTTACCATTTTCTTCCTTTATTAGTACATCATATATTATTCCATGTCCGGTTACCAATGTAATTAATTTTGTGACATCAATTTTCTCCTCAAGCCCCTTTGGAATAGGAATAGCCGGCTAAAGCTAAAAAAATTTTCTATATTATTGTCTACCACCCTTCGTGATAACATGCCAACCGCAGAAGTAGATTTAGTGAAAAAACTAATTACAAAATGATGAGTCAGTCGTACCCTTTCTGATGTCACCCATTTAATTGCAGTATCGATTTATGTTAATTTATGTTAACAATTACCAATGAGCCGAAGTCAAACATTATCGTTTCCATAGCTACCGAATCAGAAGGGTGTCTAGATCGGCCACATATGCAGATTATCTATTATTGTTATAGAGGGTGTCTTCATCTGAATTCCCCAATAAGTGCCTCCCTATAAGGAATCTTCGGGAATATATCGCTTATGTTAAATATATTGCTTTCAAAAAAATTGCACCAGCATACGGTATATGTGAATAAAATCCGTCAGATGGCGTTAGACCGGTATGTATTTACGTACAAATTGATCTCAAAGTTCTCCAGATAATATCGATGATGGATCTTATGGATATTATCTAGAAGCAAGGAGTCAGTTAAGACCTAGTACAAAACTATTTTCAAAACATATAATATTTCTTTTTTCAAGCCAAAGACAGATTGGTGTGACGTTTGTCTTATATACCACATAAGCAGGCAGACCTGCGAGCAGTTCTATCACATCAGCATCTTCCTAGTACCACATTTCCAACAGTCGTTTACAATTACTAAATTGAAGAGAGATTTGGGACGAGATACAAGAGAAAAAAAAAGTGCTTTATATTGAAAAGTGTATGATGAAATATCTGCATTAATAAACGGCAAAGGTTGCTGAAGAAGCCCCTCGTGACACGAATCATAAAGCGCTTGTGTGAAAAATACCCATTTTGTGGGTATTCCGGTTTGATTGGAATTTATCCGTGAAGAATTATTTATATATGTTGTGCAATAATTTGAAAACCTGCGGAATGTGCACGCATTCATAAACCTCCTGTTGATAAAATTAATGAATTTTATATCCAGTTCAGTGGAAATCACTAGACATATTCTTCGCAGTATACATAAAATTTACTGAGACAGATAGAAAACAGGATATATATAAAGAAAGATTGTCCTCTATGTCCTTTGTAATTACCAGAGCTACTGTATTTGTAGTTTTATTAAATGCTTCATCTATTCATCATGAAATATCGATCACGTGAATATTTTATCGGGTCGAAAAATAACCGGATATTCATTAAAGTTATTTTTATGTAAAAATTTTGAACTGTTTGAACGTTTTGTCTTCTTCACAACACTAGTAAAAACTATAGGCAATGAATTTCGGTTAACCAATGTGTAGAATGTTCAAAATTGAATATAAGTATTAGATACGAATCTTCTCCCGGAAATAAACATTAAAAAAATCACGCGAGGTTGTTGCAGATGAGGGATGATTATTTAGACTGGAGTAATAGTGTATTGTGCAACAAGTGGGAAAAGTTCAACTTTTTTCACGTGTCAGAAAAGTACTTTTCTCACATGTTGCCCACTATAGTTTTTCTACAACTGCACAAATTGAAGAAATGAAACTAGTGGAACTTAATGTTTATTTTTATTAGTAAAACCATAATAAACTAAAGTATCCCCTTAACTGTTGAATAATATTATTTAAACTTGTAGTTGATTGTGAAAATTTTACAATTTTGTTTAGTTAAACCCAAAACGTCATTTCTTTTCATTAAATTTTCCGTTATGTTAATTTTAGATGTTGAGGGTTGATCGTTCATATACATTGTATTTTCTGTCTCCATTTCTGTAAAGGGTTCGAGTGGTTTTTCAATGGAGTTGACGATTTTATTTGCAACGTTAATTTTATTTTTAATAGACTGCGCTTGCATTCAATAAATTTTTGCCTAAGAACATCTGAAGCAGTGACCTTTGTATAGATGGGGGTTTTCTAAATTTAAAGAAAGAAACGTTTCTCTGGGAAATAAATCATATTGTTGAAGAGCAGCATATTTTTTAGGGATTTTTACGTTACCCTGAACATTCTTGGCTTTTTTATTTTCGTGTTATCTAATTTCACGAGTAAAGCTGAATTTAAATCCTCTAAATTATCGATTCTTAACTTCCACAACTCCTCTCTACGACATACCCCTGAACTCGGGATTACTACTAATGTTATCAAAATCGTTAATACTGTCAGAATCCATATTATTTATTATAAATTGGTGTAATTATGTCCTACTGAAATAATTTTATTCTACGCCCATGTGTGTAAACGTCAAAAATCACAACTGTCAACACTCCTTGTAAATGACATTTGACAATAACATACACGTAATGAGGTCTCAGAACACAAGGTTACTAGAATAATAGAAGGTTTTTGACATGCGCATGTTTTTGTAAATTATGTTTACATTTTTGTTTTGTTTATATTTTTATGTCAAACAGAACCTCACTAACATTACATTCGAGTTATGAGGATGTGTGTTATCTCTTGCTGATCTAGCTATACAAACGAATATATTTCTAGCTAACGAATTAACAGCTGTCAAGATCCGGTGACGTCACTTGTCTACTGCGCATCTTGTTATTGTCACAAACCTTCCGTTATTCTAGTAACCTTGTCACAACATACACGTGCGTTTTTAGAAGGAAACTTTTAAATTACAATCCAATTTACACAAATTTAGTCAATTAAAAAACATTAAAACTTTTAGCATTAGCGAGATATATTTAGGATTTTGAGTGATGTCCCTAAATGTAGGCAGCACATTATACAATTTTTCTAGAAATAGGACACGTTTTTTTAAATAACATGCATAAATGAGCGTAAAAAAAGTACAGTACGTTACACGAGTTGTAAGTCCATTAGGCACTAGTGAAATTTATACCACGAATGAAAACTACCTAAAGAATTGTCATAGTTGACACAGTTGCGTCAACTATGTAAAGTTGATAATAGCCAACTAAGTTTTCGTCGATTTTTGTTGAAACTCCATATAAATGTATGTGGTGTGGGCAAAGAAATGATATTTCTCGCAGTGTGAGCAACATGTAGTTTTGAAATTAAGTTAGCTATGAGAAATACGTCACTTTTCATAGCAAAAATATTATTTTGAAAGGAAACGTTGATAAAAGTGGTAAGGGGATTTAATGTGCATTGCGGCAGACTCGAAAATACTTTTATTATAAGCCTATCGGTCCCAGATGAGGATTGATGTCTTTAATTGTACTTTCATAAAGTATTAAAGTTATCAGTTGAAAAGAGATTGGGCTCTACGAAAAAGTTTTATTTTTTGATCAATTCTGTACAGATTTACGTAATTTTAGAAGAAAACTCTGAAAATTTCTTTAGGTAAGAGGGAGATCGGGTATTCTTTGCGGATATACGTAAACCTTTAGTAGGGCAGAGTTTATTTGCTTATTTTTAATACGCCCGAGAAGAAAAGAATTGAACACCTGATCAAAGAAGGTCCCAAGTTAAAGACTAAATGATTTTGATCCTCATTATTTGTGAAAAAGTTAGATATCAAGGAAACAAAGTTTTTAAAAATACCAAGATACCAGACAGTTTTTACACATAGAAGACTGATTTCCACCTTAAGATAATACTGCTCAGATATATGAAACAAAATGTGAGGTTATATTACATAACCTCCTTTTTATTTAGTAATCAACATATCGATGATGTGATGTGATAAAACTAATTCTTAAAATCTAGAATAAAGAAATTATCATATTTTTCCTCCCTCGCCCAATTATTTATACTACGCCCTTACTGACGAGAAGAAGAACGAAAAAGGAAACTGTGACATAACTCATTTAAGATATATAACGTCAGCACGTGTGATCCTTAAATAATTTATTTGGAGAAAGAAACCGGTGGCAGAAGGATGTGGTAAGATTTTCTGAATACCATATGCGACATTTCATTTTGCCTGTGGATTTAAATTCATATACTAGAAAGAAGAAACTTTAATTTGGAATAATTTAATTTATGATACTATGAAACTATCACGATAATATATTTTAAATTATTTCACGTGCTTCAAAAATGAGAAAACAAATGGAAAATAATATGAAATGTAAATTTTCTATTTTTCGCAATCATTCATTAAAAAACAGTGATGAAAATGTTGGTATTATAGGAAATTTTTCATACTTTCCAGTCAAAATTTTTTGTTCACCCTATAGTTTGAGTGATACACAAGGAATAAAAACAATATGATGGATTTTGATGTCCAAATTTGTACTTGTGAATCATCTATGTTATCCCTTTTGTGTTTTTATTATTTCGGTGCAAAATTTGGTTACATTCCTTTTTAAAGATCATTCTAAACATGTAAACAGCTCAAGCCTTTCTTCAAAATCCCTTCATAATCGCCCTTCTTCCAAAACATCTTCAAACCGTCACCACCAAACCTCCCCCGTGTCTCACAGATGGATCTAGCATCCGAGTGGAAGGCAGATCCGTAGATTCATTGGTCTGAGCTGCTATCTCTAGGCGTGTAAGTTGCCGATCACCTTCACTGATCAATACCATAAATCTTCAGCGGTTCTAGGCCATCCTGAACATTTTTTGAACGAAGACAATTCTTTTATATAACGGAGATTCCTACAAATCATACCGTCGTCAATACAAGGAATAGCGAAAACATCCATTGATGGATTGCTTTAGAAGAAGAAAGCTCCAAAAGCTCCACGGAGTTTAAATTACTTGTGATCACGTATACAACCATCCAAATTAAATCAATTGTAGTATCTCTAGTGATTCAAATTGAATTTTGTAATGAACTAATATTGACTAACAAACAAATGTTCAATTAGATTTCAACGCGAAATATTTTATGCAAACGTAGTTAGCGAACCAAGAGGCGAAATTTACTTGACAGTTAGTGGTTAGGTTCGGATGCGAATATTTTGTAAAAGTGACCATTTGATGAGAACATATCAGAGTTAATAGCAAAACAGACACGATAACTAATGCAATCGAACTGAAATTTCGTCCACTGACAAAATACACATGGTGTAATTAAGCAATAAATCTCTTTGTTCGTTCTATGCGAAAGGGATATACGAGGGCCGTTTTTTTTTCAACCTCCGATAGGCTATAAATAAAAGACAAATTCATATAAAACAATAATTTTATTACCAAAAGATTGGTACACTTAATAGTAATTTTTGGACATAATCACCGAAGAGATTGAGACATTTATCTGTGGACAAGCTTGGACAAACCTTGAAACTTCTGGGAATTCCGTAGACAAAGCAGTAATGGTGAATCTGCGGGTTTCTTCAACCATTCTGTCAACTCGTTAAACCAGGTCATCTGAAACGACAGATTTGTGTCCTTGCCCTCCTTCATCATGCACAACTTTCGACATCATTCAAACACAACACCATAATCACTCATGAAGCTTTCACCATACACACGACTCATTCTCCGATGGATTTTCTACAGTCTGGTCCTCAGACTGTAGAAAACGAACCACACTTCGCAATTCACACTTGGATGGAGCATCAATAATGGCGGAAATGTTTACGTGGCTTAAGCACAACGCCGACTGACGCCTGAATGTCAACAATGGCGGAGTGTGTAGTGCCAGAGCTTCGTAGTCGTCTACAGCGCAAATTTCTGCCCACGGAGCGATCGAAAGTTGAAAGAAAAACTGCAACTATTATGGAATTTTTCCTATAGTTTGAAGAGAAATTAGGTGGGTGTACCATTTCTAAACTATTTATATTTGGTTTTTACATCGATATGAGATCCCAAATATTTTCACGTGTTGAATACAGTTTCTCCAATTTTGAGCGGTTACATTTTTAACTTCCGTCTTTATTAACTAGATCACACTACTTTTTAAAATAGGTGTATTATTGTGAACACGTACATTAGACTTCAATGTATGCCATATCAACTCAAATATTGAGCCCTTAAGTAATTCTGAACGTGTAACGATCTTTCTGGAATTGGCGTGCTTACGAATTAGGTAAACGGATTTAAAGATGAATAAGGAAGGAAGAATCAGAATTTTTAATCTTTTAAAGAAGTCCCTGATGTTTAACGCGAGTAAATATCTAACAGCTCTCTTTTGTAGTTTGAAGATTCGCTCAAATTGAGTCGCAACACATGTACTCCAGAAGGGAAGGGGAATTATAAATGTTAACTTCGGTGGCAGCCCTCGTATAATTAAACTTCTCAATATAAGTGTTGACATCGTCAGGCTGAAATCTTTTCAGAAAACTTTCCAATATGCACTTTTCATTTACGTTGCCAGATTTCATTAGTATGCAAACTGGGGATATGGAAAACGATGATGTTATATTTGATAATAAATTGATTGTAATGTTCAATTTTTTTCACAAATTCAAGTTCGATTTTCTTCATTTATCTTTATATACAATTTTATTGTATTAACTCTAATAATAATATTTATTTTAATCAAAATTTCTACATCTACACGAATAGGAAGAAAAACGTGCATTCTCCTGAAGGCACGCTTGAAATAGTAAACTTCTATCTGCTTTATATAATTGGTTTCTTAGCCTTCAGCTATATAAATGTACGTATACCTGGATTTATTTCTAAAACAGATAGTTTGCTGTCCAGTTTTACTTTGAACCCGTTCCCGAATGGAAAAATATGTCTTGTTATTTCGGGTTCTAATTATTAAACTGTAAAAAACATTCTCGAAGACCGCTTAACATAATGCAATAAAACGTGCAAGAAATTGCAAGCAAGTCTCTGTAAACAGTAAAAGTAAATATATTCCTAACCTCAAATATTTTCTAGTATTTTGTACATAGTTTAACAATGAAAATAACGAAAAGTTTTACGATGTGTTTCATCTGCGCATGCTTTTGATCAAAAATATTGCCATTTGCATTGCGTTGTTTTATGTTTTATAAGTTATGATAAATTTGATGTCAGAATCACGTTTAACAGAGCTGTTGATGTCACCAGCTTATAATGTAGCGGGAAGTTTGAACTTCATAGTTCTGCTATTGAACGGAATTTACAAAATTTCGAGTTTTTATATTCACTTAAATTTTAGAGAGAAAAAATTAAATACCCACCATCTTCAAAAAAGAAAAGACACAACATAAGATAAATCATCTCGTTTACTTTGTTACATGAGTTTGAAAACACCCTATAGTACATGAATTGTTTCATTTTTCTGTTCAAGCAAATGTTTGTTTAAAATGATGGAGACTTATTTCTAGAAAACATTATTGTCCAAGAGACCACTATCTCTCCTGAAACCTGACCCTTAGGTTTTTGAAAACTCTACCCATTTCTTGATAAGTTCATTCAATTGCAGTATGGTTTTTAGTTTTTACACATAGACTCGATTTTAGGAGAAATACAGTAAAAAAAATCAGCCGGAGATAGGTCCGCACTGTGAGGAGGCCATGGGATTTAAATCCTCTGTAAAAGCTTAATTATTTTAAAAATATCTCTTCAATTACGAGCAAACTAACGTTGGATGTATGACAGGTTGGCCATCTGGATGTATAACATGTTATTTTGTTGTAAACCTGAAAATAAATTATTATTTGGTAACTTCAAACAAATCTCGTAGCATTTGCTCATATTCTGAAAGGTTGTCAGTTGTTGATATTCTCAATACAAATAAGCTTCGTCAGAGAAGAAAATGTTATTACAGATGTATCCATCGTATCCCGAAAGTTTTTCTTAAAATTGAATCATTTTCTATCAATTCTTCCTCTAAGTCTTACTTGAATGGGACACAGTTCTAAGTTCAACTTCGATATCAGACTTTTTGAAGTTATTGCTATCCAAATCGTCGACCAAAGGTTTTCACTCTACCAAAATCTGTTTGTTTGACATCTCCTTTACGGGAAAGACAAGTGAATACTTGCCCTTAGATAATCTTGAATCGTTCTTCACGGACTCGTCTACTTAGGTCACGCTGTCTTCGCTTTTTTTGTGCTATTTTCGCTTTATTAGTTTTTTATTATTAATCGTGTGGTTGCTTCGATGTTTTATCATCCAATTATCTGAATAAATTGACACTAATTCAATTGGGAATATGATAAAAATAATTATTTTGGTTGTTCTCCAGTGAAGCCATTCATTACTGCAAGTACAATAATTTATGGCTAACCCTTTAGAAAAATATCTACTAGTTTAAACTATACTTTTAACCTTCTTCTTGACAAGTAGTACTATTCATAATAACAAGCTCAATTCAAGAAGAACCAGAACTGCAGTAAGGGTCTGTCTATCCAAACAAATGGTATGTTTCTACGAATATGAACTACGATATGAACCAAAAGATTTCCCTCATGAAAGCAACATTGGGGAAGAGATAAACTAGACCCTATTACATTATTTATAAATAATAAATAATATAAATTATATAAATAAACATTGGTTTATGCTTAAGAATTATTTTGGACAGCTTGGAAGAGCAGTTGCTTTGGTAGTACCGGTAAAACAGAGTCAGATCAACGACCTTTCTTCTATATTCAAGGCTGTCCAAATTTCTCGTTTCTAACTGTGTTCCAAAAATCATTATTTTTGAAAATGGTTACCGAATTTGTGTTTTGGAAAACAAAACAAACAAATCAATTAATTTGTCTAGTTGATGTATCGTGTATGAATCCGAATGTTGATTAAATAAAATAGTAAAAAAACTGACGATTCAATTTTTATGAAATGGTGAGAGGAATTCTCATGTTTCATTTAAATATATTCCTTCCGCGTGAACGACTGTGTTTACTGCTTAATTAGGTTCTGTATATTTTGAACAACGCGGCGGCGGCGCGGATGCGTGCATTTCCCTATTAAGGACCACTTTGAAAATTGTTCGTTGTGTAAATAGATGTGCCTGCACTGCGCCAAATGCTTTTCGATATCGGATTTTGATGCTTTCAAACAAATAAGGGACACTATCACGTACGAGGATTGTCTGATAAGTTTGCAATTCACTGTCTTAACTGTCGAAAGAAAAAATCTTCTTAAGTCTCATCAATAAACTGTAGGAAATATTTATTCGAATAAGACTTGGATCCAAAGTAAGCAAACTTGGTACTTTACGTTATCTTGTTATACCGATGGCTTCTTCCATACCTTTGGTATCAATCTCAATTTTTTGCATGTAAGCTCGAAGAATGGTTTTACCAAGGTTTCAAAGAGCTTGCTGAACGTTGGGTTGAAAGTATGGAATACGATAGGTTGTACTTCGTATATTAAGACTTTCTTTTTGGATGATTATATTATATCTTGTCGAATGCTTCAACTATATCTAGATATGCCAAACAACATCGTTACCCAAAATGTTTTTTGATGCAATAAATGATATTTTTTATCTTTCAAATTACGGACAGTTAATAGATTTCATATACGTAATTATCCGATGAAATAATAACATACGAAAGTGACGATTGTATAGCCAGAAATGTTCATGTAACATAATTTATTACCTATAGTCCAGTGAACAACGGTAAAAATATGGTATCACCTCAGAATTCCATCAAGACGCATGGATTTACGTAAAATTTTAATTATTAAGTTCAATTTTCCCTTCAGTAGAAAATCTACCCTATGCCAATATGTGCAAATGATTGTAAGGGGTAAAAACTACCCTCATTCGATAAAATAAAAGTTAAAGTATTTAGAAATTTAAAAAAAATTTTTGGGACTGATCGCATGATGTTTTAAGATACTATTTATGTTATTCAATCCTAAATCAATGTATTTCAATCCATATTATATCCATGTACATACCAAAGCAGATGTTGCTAGTGCCATAGCGATTTTTTCCACCATGTATATACACACATATTAGGTGGTCGATTAAAAACCATTTTGTAGGAAAATTCATAATCTATTGGGCTAAAAAGGTTCGGAGTACATTGAACCCTTTATTTTTAAAATGAGAACATTCAAAAGTCTCCAAAGCGGTACCAGTCCCACGCTACTGTGAATTTTGAGGGAAAAAATAATAAAAAACAAAATTTTTATCAAACAAAACCTAACTCTTAGTTTCCCAGGAGTTTTAACGTATCTTCAACATTTATTTGTATTCAATTTAAGTAATTTGCAAGTTTATTTCAATTAGGGTGGCAATATCAAGGGTAGAAATGACGTTTTTTTCTATGAAATTGAAGGATTCTATCTTATTTTCATCATAACTCCCTCATTTTTTGTATTTAAAAGTCTTATTTGATTGGTTTGTTGAAGTTCTTTAAAAAATAACTGGTTTTAACTTATTATTTTTGAGTTATTTGTGAAAAATCGATTGAAAAGACACTTTTTTTTGTAACAAAAATTCAAAATTTCAATCACGAATAAGTCAAAAAGTATTGATTTTTCGTAAAAACTTCTTAGAATAATTTGTGCTATTTCTACGATTAGTATATAAAAATTACCATTCCCTAGTTGGGGTAGTATTCACCCCTAGAGTAAAATCTGAGGTAAAAACCTAGACAAAAAAAAATAATCAACACAAATATTTTTTAACTTGAAAAAAACACTTTAGGAGCCGTATTGATCCAAGTTATTTGGACCTCGAGATTCACAATTTTAAATATTTTCCATTATCAATTAAACAACCTGTACATTAGGTTTGTTATTTTAAAAGATTGAATAACGAAGATACCGGATATTAAAAATAAACCAAATAAACGTACGCCACTGTTTAATTCGTAAAACAGGAAGCCTCTGTAGTCGTTGTCGGTCTATTAGGTCTGTGAAGACGACAACAGATCAAATTAAAATGCTATTAAGTCAAAATTTTAAGTGAATTCTAATGTCGGACATTCCACAAATGACATAAGACTAGAAAGACCCATTTTTTTGTTAAACTAATGACGTGACCATCATTTAAATCCACTTCGATTGGCTTAGAAATTTGTTAAATCGTCATTATCCAAGTAGATAACTGTTTCATTTCTTTTATAGTCTGATTTTTGAAATATAAAAATGAAAAACTAAAAGAAAAATTTCATCTATGTTATTTTTAGAATTGATTTAGTTTAAAAAATGGTTACAAACCCACAATCTAGAACCCATTTTTTTGTTGGAGAACCTGCTGAGCCTGTCTTTTAGCATTGTACATCTACAAATGAAATGATAGTAAATTATTGAGTGATAATGAACTGCCTTTTTTATTTCCAGATATTTGGAAACTTCACACTGAATCTTTACATTCACTGCAGCTTCAATTTCGAATGAGTGTAAGCGAAATTAGAACACTTAAGAAGGCTCTAGTACCACTCATGCTACCACCATTAACTCAAGAGGATTGGTAGAAAAAGGCAAACGAATTTGAGTCGAAAAGGGATTCTCCCAACTACCCAAAAGCCATTGATGGCAAACGTATTGTCTGCACAAAAAATACTTCATCTCTGTTTCACAACTACAAAGGGTTTTCCTCAATAGTGTTTCTGGTTTTTGTCGGTGCTTTAAGCTCTTTTATTTCGACGTAGGATCCTATGGGAAAGAAGGTGATGCAGAAATTTTCGAAAGGTATTCATTAAAGCAGAATTGCTTCTATTCTCAACCAAACTACGCAATTCGCGAGAATATACGATCAGAAAGAACTAGAAAACCGTTCTCGCTGAACTTCAGATAATGCTTTCGATTTATTAGCGACTCCTTCGTATATTTTATACCCCAATAAATGTACCAAACAATCGAAAAAATTGTGTGCTTGCACAACACGCTGGGGGATGCCTCTATTGCAAAAAATGGATCTTCTTACCATGAAGTAGATTGTACACTAAATCTACTCAAAAACAAATCGATTAGTTTGGCAAGAGCTAAATGAAGGATTTGGTGCTAAATACTTCAGCACTGACGAAAGGGTGGGCTGACAAAATCACCAAGTTCAAAAAACCGATCATAACATTGATCCATTGATCAGAATTACGATCAAAATGTCCTGAACAACAACTTGATTTTCCAGCTTTTTTGGCAATCTCAGCCCACACATTATCCTTGACCATTTGATCGTTAGCCTTAGTGAGGGATGATTCGCTACTTCCTCGAGAAGAATTTCATCATCCTCATCAGAAAATGAAGGAGATATGATTGGCGTGATTTTACCACAACGAAATGCTATTGTTAAGCAACGATTTTCCCTAATTGGAGTTTTTAAAATCACTGAGAATCTGATATCTACGATCCTGTTAATAAATAATTCATAAAGAATTTTCAATAATTGTTAGTATTTGTTTAGCAAA
This sequence comes from Diorhabda sublineata, assembly GCF_026230105.1. Classification (NCBI taxonomy): domain Eukaryota; kingdom Metazoa; phylum Arthropoda; class Insecta; order Coleoptera; family Chrysomelidae; genus Diorhabda; species Diorhabda sublineata. The sequence goes on from NC_079479.1 coordinate 3,319,575, forward strand.
GTATAAGCCACATCTGGAATATAAGTTTTCCGATGTTTTCTTGTGTTCAAATAAACCCCCCGATCAGAACAACAATCACAAGTCAGTGGGGTCACTCTGGTTCATTGCTACCAAATAAATTGAAACAAGTGCAGTGGATAAGAAAGGTTAAGGTGACTGTGCTTTGAGATCGGAAGGGAGGACTCCTCATCCTTCTCATATTATAAAAAAATGACCAAACTTCGGTGACTAATCCAGAATCGTCGGAGAGAACGACTGACGGAGGGTGCTTTCAAAGAAATTTGGGTTGACTGCTATGTTCCATCCCCGGACTATAACTGTTGGAGCACCTAATTACAAAACGCTTCAAGAGCGACGAAGAAGTCCAAGTAGAGGTCACAAGCTTCCTCAAAGGATTAGCGGGGACTTTGCGACTTAGATATACAGAAGCTGGAGCACTGTCTTTAGAAGTGTGTCAAATGAATGAAGACTATGTTGGAGTGTAAGCTTTTCAACGATGTATATATTAATAAGATTAAAGAATGTTTTCTTTTTGTCCATTCCTATGATTATAATTTTCATTTTATTGTATTGAACTGGCTTATACTAATTCATTTCTTCAATTATATTCAGATGCATTCTCACGTTTTTTAGAGACTGTTCGAATATTTATTATTTTATGATTATAATAAATAATTTTTATTGGTTTCGTTCGAACTAAACGATTCTTGCTAAATAAAAAAATACCGTTGTGATACCTATAAAAACATTATCATTATGGTATCAAATTAAAGACCTTGCTTAGATCTTGAACCGAATAAATCGTATGGAACCCGATCATCATTTAGTTTAGTTAGACGTCATTATCTTGCGTACTAATCTCGAGGTGTCTACTAAATACGAGGTCTGGTGAAGAAGATACATATAAAATCCCGGTTTTAAGTTTTGATTCAGCGCTCATATTCTAGATTGCCAACATTAACACTTCAAATTTCGACTATGTTATAGGTGAAGAATCAAATTATTGTTGATTTATCGACATAACTATTCATGAATGACAGTTTTATACTAAGATATCATCAAAGTATACCGCTAAATAGATTTCTGTAAACGTTACAAAAAAAGAAAAGCCCCCAATCTCCACATGCATCTTAACACGGCAGGCACCCACTCGAAATACTCGAGTGTAATAGGGTTTATCCTCTTGTGCTTACTTTTCATTTAAAAAAAATCATTTCTGGTTTTTGGATTATTTATTTGACAGATTTCAATTCAATTTTTCGAATTATATTTACTCTGATCAGGGCTGTGTTAAGAGGACTCAAAATACTCAATTTCACAAATAGAGAGGAGTTTTAAATACTATGAAAAGTAGAGGGCGTCAGTCCTTAGAAGGTTAATTGTTGTCCTTTGTTCAGTAGTTTATGATCTATCTCGTTTCCTTTTTACACTGGCGAGCCAAAAATTGAGGTCACCTTAAATTTTACCTTCTCAGATAGTATTCGCAAACTGTACATCATTGCATGTGCTTTTGTAAGCTGAATGTGATACTCTATAGGAAAGAAAAATGCATTTTTTTGTGGATTTAATGATTTATTCTGAAGAAACAACAAATTGACGTTTTGGGCGTTGTTAGGGAAGATATGGAACGAACAAAATAAAAGAGCTTGACATTAATAACGTGTATTTCCTCCTCTTGCATTGATGACTGCTTGAAGTCGACGCGGCATACTTTGAATTAAGTTGCGGATCACATTCTGGTCGATGTTATCCCATTCCTGCAACAGCAATCTTCTCAGCTCCTGGACAGTTCTTGGTGCTGGTGTGTGTCTGCGGATCAGTCGTCCCAACTCGTTCCAGATATGTTCTATGGGATCCAAGCCAAGGCTGCTGACTGGCTAGTCAATCCGCATAATTTCTACCTCATCCAGATATTCCTTGACAATTCTGGCTAGCACCCATTTTCTATGAAGACCAACTTTGTACGAGCTTGTGCAGCCCAAACCATAACTGGACCACCGCCAAATGGAAGAAGCTCGTCAATGCAAACTTCAGCCTACATTTTCCCAGGTCTTCTCCACATTCGTCGACGTCCATTTGATCCAGTGAGGTACAAATGCGACTCATCATCATTCCAACGAAAAAGATCTCTGACAAATGTCAATCTTGCACTCTGATGGTGGCGTTGCAACGGGGGACCTGTAGCCATTCTTCTACATGTCCAGCAGCATGAAGTCTTCTTCTAACAAATCTCAATTCTTCCAGCTGATTTCGCAGTGAAACCGCAGTATCTGTCCTATTCCGCAAACTTGTTGACACCAAAAAACGGTCATCTCGTTGAGTAGTAACTCTTTTCCGCCCAAACCCTGGTCTTCTAGTGATCAGGCAAGTCTCCAGAAAGCGCTGGTACACCCTTTGCACAATATAAAGACTAGCACCAACAATTTTTGTAGTTTGACGTTGCTCCCGACCATCTTGTAGCAACGCAACAATTCTTGCCACAACAATCGGATCTAAAGGCATCATGGGCCTGTTAAATCATCACACTTTGCAATCGTTAGGTTTTACATAAAAAATCAACAGTAAACTGGAAAACAGGCAAAGGAAATGTGCGCAATTCAATTCAATTAGCGCAAAGGCACATTTTTTATCAAAGTCGTACTCTAATACATCGAATGACAGCTAATGACAACTGTCAAATCTCGGAAAAAATTCTTATCAATATTGACGCTAAAATTATTCGCAATTTCTGAAGTTCTGAAGCAATTTTTTGCTCGCTAGTGTATATATCTTAATATTATTGAACTCGGTGTATACCTAATAGAGTTTTTCCTAATTTAGCTCACAGAGTACTCCAGATATAACGCATATTATTTCTTTTTTTTTATATTGAGTTACAAGTTCATCATCATCACCATCAATCCTTTGGATCTCTTCTCCTCGGTCGCAATGTCCATTGCGTTATTCTTTTGATCATTTCAGTTGGTTTTTCCCTTCCCCAGATCTTTCTCTATTTCTTCGTTTTTCTTTGCTCTCCTTTCTCTCTCCTGTGTTAGGTTTGGATCTGTTATAGCTCTAATATCTTCTTCTTCCCTTTTATCGATTACTGTTGTTTCGTGATTACTGGTCTCATTAGAGTTTTGTTGATTTTTGTTTTGTTTGGTTATGGTTTTCAATAGGTTTTTGTTTCTTCCATAGGCTTGATAGCCTTTTTGTATCCTTTCCTTTATCCTGTGTCTGGTTGCTGCATTTAAAAGTTAATCAACTTTCAAAAGCATTTTAACAACACAACTTTTTTTCTACAGATTAATACGAATGGTTAATTTATATAGTGGGCATTAAACAAGTAAAAAGTCAACAATATTTATTAACCAGTCAACGTACCAACATTCTTACAAATACCAGCTGCATCAAAACGACTTCATCTTAGTAAAATGCCAACGTTGGAGGTTGAAAATTATTAATTGTTGAATATTAATTAACCTTCCTATTGCTATTCTATTGATTCTATGAATTGATAAACTCAAAAGGTTTAAACTTGCCAGTCGGAATCAATTAATAAATATAAAAGTACTGATAGGGAGATCGTTCAATAGTTGTCTCGTTGTTTAATTGGAAGTAGATGCTAGTCATTGATAAACAAATGTTTTATTAGTTTGATGTGTTGATATATTTGACTGTTTCGCATTTTGAAAACCCACTAGCAGTTTAATTAGTCATTTAGAATGAGTCAAGGCACTTATTCAAATAAGATTTTGTTATACAGGTACCAATATAGAGTATAGGTGTATAGGGAAGACCAAAATATTACGATTAGGGGTAATTTACATCTATACCAAGCTGAGAAGTTGTAGGGTCTCTTCTCCAGTTCATCCTGAGAAGAATTGTATTACAAATAAATGCAATTTTCAACAAATTATGAATGTTCATGTCTTTAGACAATATTTTTGATTAGAATTTTTTGTGAGGACCCGATAAGTACCTTATCAGGTAATTCCGCAACCTAGTAAGGTATAGGTGATGATTACCTGTCAAAGACCTGATGAGGATGTAACGCAGATTAGTAAAGAGGTCCTGATCAAGTTTATCTCATAAGATCCTTATCAGGATTACATTCTATGGCTAGATTAAGGTAGGTTAGGTTAGATTAGATTCTGATCGATCAGGATTACTTCACATGGACCTTGGAAAGCTCTAATCACGATTACCCAACATATTCCTGATTAAATTTTCTTTCTGGTTCATATGGAGGAGAAAGAGGTTCACACAAACAAATATTATTTATAAGAATAAGAAAGAAACATTTGATAAATAGTAATTTGCCTGTAAAACAGCAGGAGGTCTAACTTTCTTTCAAATCAACTGACAGATAGAAAACTTCTTCGAAATATTAAGTAATTAACCCCCAGAATGATTCGATCGGTACCAAATTTGGTATTTTTTAGAAATTGCCCCTAATCGTTATATTTTGGGCTCCTTTATACATTTATATATGAAATATCGTAAATTTTTTAGATTCAATTCAATATCCATCGATGTACATAACAGTTTTTAAGTCAAACGAACGTGATTATGGAATTTGTTTAACTAAAATCGGTCTGTATCCTCAAGGAACGAGTAAATTTTCTTCTGCAATGAAATTTCAAGTAACCACTCGAGTTGTAAGGAAATTTTCCATGAAAATAAAGCGTCCCTTGTCGGAAACGAGAGAATAAAAATATGTATTCAAATAACGAACGAACTACCTTGACAAAATACGAAAGGGGAAGAAGAAAATGTCACGAAACTAAATTTCCCAAGAACTTTTTTCCGAAGTCACGTCCTTCCCTTACCATTAATCCCACATTTGAGTTTCAAATTAGGACTCCATCCGGAGGAGCTTCCAACAACCAACAACCCACAGTTAGGGAAACATTTTATTTTATCGTGCACTTTCAAAACAACTTCTCCTCTTTTTTGCTTGGACTCGCCAATTTTTACCGAAAACGCAGAAAGAAAAGTTAACCGTGTCACAATATACGATACGTGTTTCAATTTTATTCCCAAGTTTTTGTTCGAGGAAAGTAATAAATTTTAAAATTTCCATCTAATTAAACGACGAGATAAAATTTGTCTCCTTGGCGTTGAAAAAGAGTTGAATTTATAGCTAAACGCGTATCCAGCAATTTGAGAAACTTGATTTTTTTAAAAATAGATTTAGAGTCATGTCATATCAAGTCTTACCAACAATTATATCTTTTTAACAGCTTTTTTAGCTCACATTCTTATCGCAAATTATTATTTTCATAAATTTTCACTCACTATCTGTCCCTAAAATCACACTTATAATATAATTCATCATTCACTATTTTTACATGAAAGTGTATTTTGCTATTAAATTATTCATACGTAACGCTCTTTATTTTTCCAATTCGTTAACTTACTTAGCATTTATATTTTTAGAATATTCTTGAAATTATGTACCAAACAAACGGCCCCAACGTTTTTCAGAACAACTTGTGTTTGATTCATCAAATTTTCTAAAACTCAATAAGTCGTGTGACTGACACAAAGATGGCGCTGCCATTGTCAAATCCACATGACGTTTATGAAGTACCAACTTTGAAAAGACTGTGTGTAAAATTTCATGACATTTCTATTAGTCAGAAAAAAGTGACAGCCATTTAAGTGAAGTTACTTTTGTTATTTTCAAAGCAATGGATTTAAAACAATTTCGTTTGTTGATTTATAATTGCTTCTTGATGAAAAAAAATAATGTAAAAACACAGCAATGGCTTCAAGGTTGTTAACTGGACTCTGCTCCATGGAAAAGAATCATTTTTTATTGGTTTTCTCGATTTAAACGTGGTCGTACAGATGGTGAGAGTTCTGGTTGTCCAATTGAATTTATTTCTCCAGAAAACATCTAAAAAGTCCACAAATTAATTATATCTAATCGTAAATTGGAATTTCGTAAGATATCAGAATACATTTCGTTCACAATTATGCATGAACATTTGACCATGAGAAAGCTTTTTTTAAATTGGGTCCCGCAATTACTCACAGTCCATCAGAAACAACATGTTGATGATTCAGAGCCATGTTTGGCCATGTTTACACGTATTAAATCAGATTTTTTGCGTCAATATGTGACATTAGATGAAACATGGATTAATCATTTCAATCCGGAATCAAAACGATCATCATCTGAGTGGACTACAGCCGTTGAACCAAGTCCAAAGCCACAACAGTCGGCTGAGGAGGTTATGGCTTTCTCTAAAAGGATGAGACAATAAATAGCGAATACTACATTATTAGATTATCGTTTGAATGCAAAAATCAGGGAAAAACGGCACCATTTGTCGAAGAAAAAGCCATTGTTTCAACAAGACAATGCACTGATTGACAAGACGATGGCAACGATGTTAAATTGCTTCCTTATTCACTGTATAGTCCAGATCTCCCGGTGACTACTGGTATTTTGGTTTAAAATTTTTATTATATTAAAAAATAAAAAACTGCAACAAACGGATTTAAACTTGTCACTTTTTTCCTTAACACTAGGGGGTATATAATATACTGGAGGAACGTAATGCAGCTTAAGGAATATCTGTTAAAAATTTCTCGTGCAAATTTTCTTTTCCATTCGATTTTTAGTTATGATTTTATTATTTAGAAGGGAGCTGAATATTACCATGCGACAAATTTTTTTATTCTCCTTCTTTTAAAGAAATTTATCAATTTCAAATAATACGACTTACAAACTATTAAAATAGTTATTATCGAAGTTTGCAGATGAAAAACTCATCGGGTGATATTAAAATAAGCTTCTCATGCTTGTTTTCTATAAAACTTTCTTGCTAAATGGATAATTTCGTAATATCCATGGAAAGTCAAATACTTTATTAGGTTTTCTAGATGGGATTGCCTTATATCCGACATTATATTGAAAAAGTTTTCCGCGGCCAGCGAAGATATGTTATCAAAGACGTAGAACCAATTTTTTACGACGGGGATTAGTAAATACCAACGAAGCAGTTGTTATATATCTTAAATTGAATTATTTAACATCAGTTATAGAGATCAGTTTATTGGAGTCCACTAGAAAACCGTGCGAAAACATTTAAAGTTGTAATATTTATATTAAAGGGTACAGATTCTATATAAATGAAGGTTCAGATATGATTTCTTTCATTATTTCTCTAAAATTCTAGTTTTTGAAAATAATTTGTTTAAGCAGCGATGTTTTCCTGTAAGGAGACGTTGAAAAAATAAAAGGCGAAGCAGTTTTAGGTACTTAGCACTTATAATATTTGCCATGCTTAGGTTCCTACAGCAATAGGCTATGAAACACCTCTTTCTATTCTCAAAATTCGCTTATTTTGAACATAAATCATCAAATAATCACCAACAGCTTTTTAACTAACGACGTTGAAAATAAATAAAAAAAGGAAAAGCTGGAAACACCTAAAACAGTCTAAAACCATCCCTGGACACGATTATCCAAGTTATTATTTATTGCTAAGAACAATAAAATAGTTTCGGCAACATGAAAAGCAGTTATAAATTAAAAACAAATCAGATTTATTTATATATGGAAGATAAGGCTGGGATTTATCTATGGAAATTCGGGATGGTTACAGATTCCCAGATGTTGGATTGAGTTGAATTTGTAGTTGAAACTCTGAACTTGACAACTGCAGAACTGCGAGAAAAAAAGAGGGAGGAAACAGAAATACAGAAATTATGTTTCCCCAATAAATAAAAAATACAAATTTATATGAAAACTATCATACAAAGTTTGCTTGAAGCTAAAGGAAATCCCATAAAGATAACCGGAGTTTTTGTGAGCACCCCGACAAACTTAACAGCAAATATAAAGAATGAAATCACCACAAATTTATTAAAATTTACTTTAAATCGAAGTGTAGATAAAAACCAGAGTCGAAAATTTTTTAAACCAAAAAAAATAGTAGGAAGACACCTATTAGAAAAGACACAGGATTCAAAAAAACGAAGGGAAACATAAATTACGGGTGTTCCGTGTTGGAGAAGTGGTTGGGGGTGAGTATTTAAGGGTAAAAAATGGTTTTCTTCTATTTAAGTTAAGTTGTAGGTGAACAAAAGACAAATTTTGTTCTTACACTTTTTTTACACAACCTCAAAATTTATGTGAAAACTTGAACAAACCATGATTTCGGATTTTTATTTATATCTTTAAAAACACACTGTAATTTTTCTGATTCAAAATATTCATTCTTTCAACCTATTTTGGATTAAGATTCAAAAAGCACTCTAATTTTCAATCGAAAAATCTCACGTCAAAAAGATTTTTCCAAAAAATTGATGCGTTTTTTGTTTTTTGAAATGTCTATTTTCCAGTTTATCTTCGAAATCTTCAAGACCATCACCGTTTTCGTCTCCAGTATTACTTCTAGTCTGCGTTGGTTCTTCATCCAGATTTTCACCTGAATCATCAACTCCATCGTACATTTTTTCTTCATTGTAGCATTTTTTAGAAACGTTTCATTTTGAGCATAAATTTGTACATTTTGAGCCGTGCTACATTTCTCGATTAATCAAAGTTTAAATTTGAATGAATTGTCCATAATGAAAGATAAAAAATTTTTTCAGATTCGAGTTTTTTTTGCATTTTTTAAGTTGTTATCCATAGTATTCTATATTTTTTTATACTATCAGAAAGTAAACATTTCAACAAACAAAAAACTGAACAACTTTTTAAAAAAATCGTGAGATTTTTCGATAAAAAATTAGGGTTCTATTGGATTGGATCTTAAGCGAAAATAGGGTGAAGAAATGAATATTTCGAATCAGAAAAATTACAGTGTTTTCAGGACATTGACATAGACATAAGCTTTCACAAAATTTTTTTAAGCAGAAATAAAAAACCCAATTATGATTTTTAAATTTTTCACTAGCTGTAGATTTTTTGATTACCTACAGCTTTACCATTTTTTTACCCTTAAATACTCATCCCTCCCCCGAGATCGGATCGTCCTTAATTTATTTTTTCCTTCATTCTTTCTACATTCTCTGCCTTTTCTAATAAGTCTTAGTCTACTACAAATTTTTTCACTTTTTATTATTTTCGATGACTTCTACCCTGGTCTTATAGGTAGAGGACGATTTAGAATGCAATCCGAGGTTTTAATGAATTTCTCGAATGGAGTGGGAGGTCGATAACAAATTTATTTCTTCAAAAACTCGAAGAAATAAATCCGAAGTGACTACTGTTCCACAAGCCGAATGGCATGTTACAAATTAAATATTAACCAAAATGACCTTAGAACTGCGTTGTGTGACTTGGAAAGCAAATAAAGTTATTTTATGTGTTTCGAATCTTCTTCTAATCTTTTCTCTTCTTCTATCATTCATATTTGAATAATATATTTAGGATTAGCTTGTTTTTTACCATATTTTCCAATAGCAGACACTTAAGAAATAAAATACAAAGAGTAAGCTAGAGCTTCCTGTGTTTTGTTAATGCTTAAGGATTCAAGCTATAAAACCCTCTTCCAGTTCTTAATATTTATTGCTTTTGATCATAATGAAGAAAGAAGTTCATGTCTCTTATTTGTTCCTTCAATCATTAATTATGGAGAGAGGAATTAACAACGGTTTTGAAGTTATTATTACTGTTAAATTATGGAAGCCTTTTTTGCATTAATAGCTTATTTGTTTTTGTTTATTTCTTATTATCTGGCTAAGTAGCTTCTTCATACTTTTCCTTTGATTCTTCTCAAGGTAACATTTCTCTATTTATCATATCGTTGGAAGCTAAGCATTTTCTAATTTTGTTAACGTTAGCTTTAATATCTTTCTTATTTGTATCACAAATGGGATCCCAAAATGTCTGTCAGTGTCATCATTTCCTGCAGCTAGCAGGTCATCTTCACCCCAATACTTCTCATTTTTTTCAATTGCAATGTACCGTCGAAATTTATTAGAAGATTTCAAAGTGTGGGCATGCGATAATGTTTATTGGTGTACCAACAACAACATAAAAACTAAAAACCAACTGTTTACTATTCAATAAAACAAATTTCGAGACATTTACGATTACCTATATAATATATGCAGTTGTCGTGAAATATCAATTTCCAAAACGAATGATTATTTAGTGCCCCCATAAAAATACAGAGCTGTCAAAGCAATAAATAAACACAAAGGCAATTAACAGAAACCAACAATCTAGCCGTCCGCCATATCTACAGGTGCTCGACGGTAATGGTTCCCTTTATTTTATATTCATAATGAATTTTCAAATTGAATTTTTTAGGGGCGACCAGCGCAGAGTGCGCCGCTCTTTTCGTGGAAATGGACAAAACTCACTCCTGAAGATCTTTGCATACAAACCAAGTTTTTTTAGAGTCAATATCACAACAAATAAATTTACAGAACACGAATTAATTATGACGAAAATCAGGAAAATTGCTTCAGTTGAAATTGGAGTGAATATTCGTGAATTTAATTAAACTTCAAATTAATTAATAAATTAATTTAATTATTTGCGAGAAAATGGCAGTGTTCCTTATGGAATAGAACGACATGTAGATGGAGCGCTGTTCCTATGAACCCTACAAGTGAGTCGAAAGCTTAGTCTTACAAAAAAATCCTCAGTACCCATATCATATTCAAATGGTTCAGCGACTACATTCTGGAGATGAAATCCATGGGTTGGAATTTTCCAGATGCATTAACAATCATCGACCAACGCTGTACGGGACTCTATTTCGGTTAATGTGTAGATTGGTGTCATAAATGACCATTTAGTAGGTCTTCCTTTTTTCGATGTTTCTTTTGGTCTATTTGGACTTCATTCTACTTTTCTCCTTGTGGTTTTTTGTTATACCAGCATGGGTTATTATTCCATAATTTTCTAATCAATATATTCCAATCTAGTCATCTAATACTACGAGAGAGAGATTCTATGAATAATTTTTGGTTGGAATAAGATAAATTTATTATGGGAAGGTTTGTTGGAGTTGGCCCTGACATAGAAGCTACTCCTCTGCAGGGCTGAGGCTGTGGTGATTGCTTGTGGTTGTGCTGTCTTGGCCAATAGCCAGAAGAAGACGAAAATAGAGCTGTAGCTCAAATAAAAACGGTTCCTCTCAGTGTGGAAATATATTTTGAAAGTCGTTTTTGTTTTTTCAATCTTTTGTTTATTTTTCATTTATATGGATGGCGGGCGGTTATATTATTCCTAATCGTCATCCATTTGACTGATGAATCGGTTTACCAGGTTACCAGGTTATCTTTCTGTACAGTTTCTGCGCAATAGGTCAAATATCGTGTCGGTGTCGTCGGTATGTTTGGCGTTTGGCCTAACTTAATAACTCAGTCCTTGTTGAAATGTCCAAACTGTTCGCTAAGGCGCTTCTCGGGAAAAACTAAAGGAAAAATGGATTAGACCTTTGATTCCAAGAAGAACAAGTCGTTCGACTTGGCTGAGCTTCTGCAAGAAGATCCAAAAGCATATTAAAACTTTTTAAGGATGTCTCATACACAATTTGATTAGTTTTTTAAGATGGAAACGAAACGAATTAAATACGGGAACATAACAAATACTAAATGGAAAGTTTTGGCAGTTCTGTACTACCAATCAGAGCCGCAACACAGAAAACTGTACAGCTTTTGTCGATATTGATAACTGTATAGTAAACGATATCGAAAACTACATAATGTTAAACGGCCTTTAGACCACGACCAAGGCCAGCTCTACTTGTTACAATTCAAAAGCAAGATAAAAGAATAACCTATTCATAGTATAGAACAAGAATACTTATACAAATTCAACTCGGCAGGTTTGATTTTTAGATTATTAAAATCATCTGGAGAATTCCAAAAAAGTTTTTTCATTACAGTCAATCTAGCAATTCTAATGTTTGTTATGTCGAGTTTTGGGTTCGTTTTTCATTATTCACTGTCATATTTATCGTTTTTATTATTTTCACCGTCAGAATATTGGTTCATCAACGCATACTACGAGGATTCGTATAAAATAATGTGCAATCAACTTTTGCATTATTCGGCGGAAAAATCGGAAGTTTTATTGGATTGTATTTGGAAATAACTTTTAATTTTGCGATATCCTTTGTACGTATCCTTGACAATAGTTCAAAAAGTTTATAGTTCTACGTTAACTTGTAATATGCCATCAACATCTGGCAACATTAAGTAAGTTGGTTGTGCGAATTGCACATCCAGACAGGTTAAAGTTGGGACAGTTCCACTACAAATCCGCTGCAAAACACCGAATTGCAAGTTTGCTCACGTAAGGAGTTATATCTAGTTACATAGGTGTGAGTAAACTGCACTAAAAGTAATTATAATGATCTTAAAAGTTTGAGAATACGTTTAAATGTTAATAACGATTCGTTTCAACAATTTTTTCTATTTGAATTGTTAATTTTTCTATTCATTTGTAGTACATAGAGGAAATAGCATTATAAACAACTTTTTATCCTTTTTCAGAGAAAATCTGACAACAATGCATTCTATTGAGAATGATAACAAAGAAATCATATAATATATGAACAAATAGTTAAATCAATAAACGTTTAAATGGTTAAACAAGATGATATTTCATCAGGAAACAAAAAAGTTTTTTGAATGATTTATCCTAAATTGAGTGCAGTTTTCCATTTAAGAGAATACGTTTTAGATTGACGACGAGGCAACACTCTCCTTCTCTTACCATCTGGCGTGACATAATCCCCGGAGATGAAACCCTGATCTCGGGAATCTGTCATGACGTCATTCATTTTTGCTTTACTGCACCCGTGAGGACCGTAACTTTTGGACCTATACACTTTATTCTGTGGTTGATCGCCCCATTAGACATTTTTTTGTGCTTCAGGTCCCAAATTATTATAGAAAATTAGACACCAGTGGTAAATTATAATAACCCAGATTTATCATAATTGATGACGAAAAATTTTGTGAAATTTAATCGTTTTTGCGTCATATAAGAGTAAAGGTCGAAGGTCCAAGACTTTTCGAAAAAAAAACAAAATTTTTTGTTGAAAAATGATTTTATTTTCCTCGCAATTTCATATACTCACCACAAAATAATCACATGGGGCTAAATCCGAAAAATTTAGCGGATGAGAAAGCCTATTTCATTTTCAATTTCAATTTTGTTGTTGTTTTGATTCGAGCTAATAAAAAAACAGTCGCTTTGATCGTAAATATTAGTAAAAAACAAATTGAGTCAATCGATTGATTAAAAGTTTGATCTAAACCGCCAACTAAAGTATGTGTTTTACAAAAAATCAAAATACCCTCGTTTCGCCACCAGTTTCATTAAAAATCAACTCTTATTGGAATGCCCGCCCAAACCATCCAGCAACCTTCTCCAAAAGCCACGTTTCTTCCATGCAGCACTTTGCTTTTGTCTAAGAAGAGGACGTCTGTGTAATTAACGTGTTCTTTGGCCGTGCTCGGTCGCCTGGGGCTAATTCGTGTCCAATAGCTTGACTTTTTTACTCAAGGTTAGCTGCCTTGTGTCTTCGTCTGATTGTTGAGCCACTCGTCGTGTTTCTCGTCGAGTTTTTGTTGGCCTTGAACACCAAGTCCCAGATCGATTTCTTCGCGATGTACTGACAATGAATCGGATAAGCACCATTTACTTCCAGAACCGCTTCTTCGATGGAAGCTACCAGTCTCTAGGTCAGTGCCCTGGCTACTTCTCGCTGACTCGAGCTGCTTTATCACTTGTTATGTACATATTCAGGTCGAGGTTTGATGGCTAACTGATAGTAGTGACTGAGAGAAAAAGAGAGATTCGTTAGGTATATTTTAGGTGGTATAAGGAAATTTTTTATAGTAAGAAAGGTTGATTGGAATTGGCTACTGGGCTGTGGCTATGGTAATTTGTTTGTGATTGCACTACTAAGCACTGCTCAGGCTAAAAATAGAAAACACGAATGACAAAATGCGGTTTGAAGAAAGAAGAAAGCTCCGGATTACAAAAAAACGGTTCTTTTCTGGTTTTGGGATATGTTTTGTAAGTTTTTCTTTGTGATTTTTTGTTTGTTTGTTGTTTTTAAATTTATTTTGCAGGGTTCAGCAGAAAACTTACAACACCGACGATCGAAGGGTTGTGAGAGGGTTTCATCTGAAGACTAAGGCGCGAAGCCGTCATAATAAGAGCGTCTTTGGCAGCGGAGTTATTAGATTCGATGAATAGTAGTGGGTTAGATGGATAACCTTTTATAAAGATAAGTTATCCCTAATTACCACATTGTAAACATTAAATTATTTTATATCATTTTGAAGCTAATACTATTAGATTTAAGATTTCACTAAGAAAAATACAATGTCCTGTTTTTTGCTATTGTAGATGTATATTTGTATTATTCTATTCTTGATCAGAATACATATTTTTACAAAACGATTTTTCTCAAATCATATTAAAACAATTATATCCAATTTTAGATATCCACTATATATATTTTCGTATAATTATGAAAGTTTAATGACCTAATGTTAACCTAATCGACTCCACTATGAAAATGGTACTTTAGCAGAAATGAAGTCATCACTCGAAGCCACTTGTCAAACGTCAAATGACGTCTCCCTCGTTTTTTCGAATAAGCAATCCTTGTCTCCACCTTATAGTCATTAAGATAAAATCTGACTTGTGTGTTTATAAAATATTGTCCACTTACAGTGAGGAAACGATGTTTTAACACGAAACCACATTTTGAATATCGGGTGTGATCCAAAAGTACCCACATTTGAATAATAAAAGTAAATAATTTCGTAGAAAAGTTGAGCGCAAAATATCCTATGACCCAATTAGAATTTTGAAAAATTTTGAAAAATAACAATTTCATTGTACATACCTCAAAATTTTATTATAGTTTCAATTCCATCCCTCGAAAAACATTAACTGGCAAGTAAATACATCGTTTCGAAACTGCTAACATTGTTCATGTAATTATTTTTTTATTTTCTTTTTGGAAAAGAACAAATTCTTCTAAATCATTCAGATTTTCAGTTTCAAAGGAAGTAGATGATCGTGAGTTACATGTTCTTCTTGGTAATTGTCTAGGCAGCAAGTTCTGTTCAATAATTAGCTAAGTAGTTCAATTCAACTTGGATTTGATGTGAAACTTCTTAAGGTCCTAAGTCAAACAGTTAAACATGAGAAAGCTTCATTGTTCGAGATTGCGGTTCACTCACAAGCAACGTGAATAAAAGATTGTGAAGAAGGAATTTTGAAACTACAAGCTTAAAACGAAACCATATGGTATTATCTCCAATCCTGATCGTAATTCGAGATACAAATTTTACTTATCTAAGACATCCTGGATATAAAATCTATTCGTCTATTTTCAACTATAGAAGATAGTTCTATTCGATGGAATTGATGAGATGAGGATCGTTCCATTAACTAAATTAACTCCAGGTTTGTATATGATTATTTGGGATTTAAATTATATTTTCAGTCTATAAAGAATAATTTGAAAGTGTGGGATCCGCAAATATTGTTGATTACTTTCTTGTGAACAATTACTTTGAAAAAATCTGACCCACCACTTCAAACCTTAATCTTTAAAAAAAGAACTTTACAACTATTCTCAACTTTCGTTTTAGACACGTTTTCAAAGTCTTTAAAAAAGTAATTTCAAAGTGAGGGATCCGCAGATCGTTATTGATACCTTCTTCTAAAATACAATTTTCGAAAAATCCGATACACCATCATTTTGGGAAAAGATTTCATGGAAATTATTATCAGAATCTCAATGGATTTCAATTGGATAAGAATCTTAACAATAGAAGTTTTGAATTTCATGAAAGATTAGAGCTGTGAAACACGAAACCTTAATCATAAAAAAGGAAATTTATAACTATCCTTTCAAATTTCGTTTCATACACGTTTTCAAATTCTTTAAAAAAGTAATTTCAAAGTAAGGGATCCGCAGATCTTTTTTGATACTTTCTTCTGAAATATCATTTTCGAAAAATCTGATAAACCATCATTTTGGGAAAATATTTCATGGAAATTATTATCAGAATCTCAATGGATTTCAATTGGATAAGAATCTTAACAATAGAAGTTTGGAATTTCATGAAAGATTAAAGCTGTGAAACACGAAACCTTAATCATAAAAAAGGAAATTTATAACTATCCTTTCAAATTTCGTTTCATACACGTTTTCAAATTCTTTAAAAAAGTAATTTCATAGTAAGGGATCCGCAGATCTTTTTTGATACTTTCTTCTGAAATATCATTTTCAAAAAATCTGATAAACCATCATTTTGGGAAAAGATTTCATGGAAATTATTATCAGAATCTCAATGGATTTCAATTGGATAAGAATCTTAACAATAGAAGTTTTGAATTTCATGAAAGATTAGAGCTGTGAAACACGAAACCTTAATCATAAAAAAGGAAATTTATAACTATCCTTTCAAATTTCGTTTCATACACGTTTTCAAATTCTTTAAAAAAGTAATTTCAAAGTAAGGGATCCGCAGATCTTTTTTGATACTTTCTTCTGAAATATCATTTTCGAAAAATCTGATAAACCATCATTTTGGGAAAAGATTTCATGGAAATTATTATCAGAATCTCAATGGATTTCAATTGGATAAGAATTTTAGCAATAGAAGTTTGGAATTTCATGAAATATCAAACCTGTGAAACACGAAACCTCAATCTTGAAAAAAGATTGGATAAGTATTGGATAAGAATCTTAAGAATTAGAAATGCCATGAAACAACGAAGCTATAAAACACAAAATGATAGAAAACTCCAACTATTTTTTGAATAAATTTTTTAACCATCCTGTAAATGCATTACTTATTTTCAAAATGTCCGTTCAGACATCCAAAAAGATATAATTATTTTCGGTATAATTCGAATTGTTTCATAATGGTTGCTTATGGAAATTAGACTATTAATATTTAAATGACTTGCGTGCTTTGATTTATTGACAGGCTATTGCTTGAGAACTTAATTCGGGTTGATTAAATAGTCTTTTTTTCTTGTTTAATTTTCGGACAGGCAATGAATCTTTTTCCAATCCCATCTTACATAATCTAGTAGATTGAAACGCGAATATTTATGACCGAAACTTTAGTTTTATTTATAAATACATTATTCAATAGTTATCTAATATCTATTGATTTCTAATATTGTTGGATATTTTTAGATTTGATGACAAATATATGGGCAACAATGTCATTTAAATTTATAATAAAATAATCCCAATAACTAAATTCGGGCTAACCTGTTGGTAACTCCGGTCCCACGACTGGGATGTAATACATAGGCATGTCTACCCACCAAGGAGCAATTTGAAAGTCGCTTAAATTGACATATATGTTGCTGCAGACATAGCCCCACTGGATAAAAATCTTATTTTAGGTTGTCATAATATGATGATGGCCAAAACTTAGCCCCTCAATGTTATGGGTTGTCGGGTTACCTACCGATCAGAGGGAACACCCTGTAATCGATGAAACGCGTAATTTCATTAATATTTCTAAGTGTATATTGATAAACTTGGCTCAAGAAGACAGCTCAGGTTCTAGATTTTAAGTCGTATAAGTCTAAATATGTAGCATCAGGATCTGTCATCTCTGGTCTAAATAGACTGGTCTCTTGTATCTTATGTCAAGAGAATACAGACGAAGAATATCAAAGCCCTGAAGATAACAAGAGATCACGGAAAGATAAGGCCCTTGCTACTCTTAAGAGAAACCTTTCACAGTTCGGTAAGATGCCCTTAAATGTAGTGATAGCAAGTTGAACACACTGAGAGGTCTGTCTTCATCTGAGAATGTCTTACACTGTTTCAATGTTAACACATGGTAGTTTAGGGGTGTCCTACTGGGCTCTAGTGTGGTGTCAGATTCTGAGCAGGGTGCAGTTACTAGCAGAATGGGGGTGAGCAATGTTAGAGCAGAGCTGGCAGCTAGTATTCATGCGAATGTCAATCAAAGTGTGTAGGAAATTGCGACTGTGTTTGGCTCAAGTAAATTGCCATAATTTAGTGGAGACCAGCATCGTAGTGGTGGACCAAATGAGGTGAAGACTCCAGACCAGGAGTCAATACTACATCCAGGTAACTATAATTCAGCTGTTTCAAAAAAAGGTACTCACCCCACGATATAATATTTTTTGAAAACTTTTTCTACATCTATTTGGATACCCAGTGAAAAATATTCTTCGAAAAATACGTGTACCGTCACTGGTTTGTATTTTATCTCAACAGATGTTACAAAAATTAGTTTTCGACAGTCCTAGTTGACATTAAAGACCTAAGGAATAGAAACAGTTCAGTCCTTGCTAACTTCGTATATATCTCCGATCGTTAGATGTCAAAGGTCATCGTTTAGTAAGGTCGCGGGTCGAACTAATAGGAAGACGTTCAAGGCAAATCTGTTCATATTTATGAGTTCCCTTTGAACTTTGAGATCCTAAAACTTCCAACATCTCGAAACTTCAATTCTCTAGAGGTTTTTTAACACTTTCCGGTAATATTCAAATGCCGGATGTCTGCTTCTAGTTTTGAATTTTAATTTTCGGAATTATTTCAAAACGTAAATGGAAATATAGAATCTCTATTAGCAATTAAGCAAATTATATATATTATTGGAATTTCTTATTTCTTATATACCTTTCCAAAAGTTTTTGTTGCTAAATCAAAATTATAAAGACCATAATAGGTCAAAAATTCAATTTTTTACATGTTTTAAAATCCAATTTTTATTCAGAAGAGATCTAAAAAAAAATTTATCAACAAAAGTGAATTATACATCAATTTATAACTTTTTCTATTATTATTATTTGTATTATTGTTATCTTGGATAGAATGATTTAAAAAAGTAATTTCCCTTTTTGGAACGCGATTTATACCATTATTTCAAGGGGTGGTCATCTATTATAGCGCCCACGAAATTGAATAGGATTAAGGTCGTAATTATACATTGGCAGTTTTAAATTTAATACTAATTCTGGACGACAAAGTTGATGAGAAGTTAGTATCTCTTTTTCAAAAACTTTTTCCACCACATAAAAGAGTTTATGTTCCCAGGATATTTGAGAGTTGTAACCGAATCCTCTAGACTATAAAATTTGCTCAAATCTATAAAAATAAGTGAGATAATGAGTAATTTTTGTCAATCGAATGTCCGACACGACGCAAAGATTATGATAAAATAGCTAAAGAAGTAAAAACCTTAAAACAAAATAACTAAGCAAGGACTTGGGGATTTTCTAGAGACTCTGGGTTTATTTTTTACATATTTAAATAACATTTTCTACGTAAAATTGTTATTTGGTAGAAGAATATGTAAACAAAATCATCAAACCTATCAATAAACCTTCCAGATTTCCTATTATTTGTGATGGCTCCTTTCCGTCAATAAGTGCAGATATACAAATGGTATCCAAAATTTATTTCCCCCTCCAATCATAGTTCATTACACATGGGAATAGTAGGTCTGATTGGTCAGTTATCTAGCCTCCTCCCGCAACAGTCTAGAGCGACGTTTGAATCTTATCCTGATCCGCGTGCACATAAAATCAGTGCACTTGTAGCTGGCGAATGAAATAATCGATGATTAATATAGTGCAAAAATTGTATATTTGTTTCGCACGCCCAAAGTATTGAACTACGAACCGTGTTGAATGTGTTTTGATGATGATGTAGATAATTTCATATTTAGTTCTTTTAGCCTAATATATCAAAAAAAAGATAAGTAGTGATTCTTAGTCTTAGGCAGAGAACTAGCACGAAAAAAATTACTAAAAGATCACCTTAATATTGACTGTACACAACAGACGTTAATCCACTTTTGTAGATGAACTAAATCTAGTTAAAGTTGTTTCACATTCTCTCTCTCTTTTTTGTCCAAATTGTATGTTTCAACTTGTTTTCTGACAGATTTTCGTCACTTATCACTTGCGGTGTCACCGTTCTTTTGCTATCGATAGTTTTTATACAATTACCAATATGCTCGAACATTTTTCATTATTGAAAATATGTTTTCGAATACCCCGAAGATTTGGGCGGCGATTTCCTCTTAGTTAATATCAACTGAAAATCCATTAAATCGAAATGAACCAGCAGAGAGTTTTAGTAACAACGAAAGGAAAGTGAAACATAAAAAGTTCCAAGTGCTTTAACGTGAAAATATGGGAACGTGCACATATTGAATTGAAAAACTTTTGTTGGTTGTAACCTCGCGAGGTTTGTAACGTAAATTTCCGCGGTCGTGTTATATTTTATTTTGGTATATACCTAGGGTATTTTACATTTTTTTTTTTATTTGGATGTGTCTCGTATATAGACGTAACTATAAAGGTTTTTTCTACGTAGAAACAATTCAGATTTTGATGACTTGTTTTCCAGATTATTTGTACTATATCCATGGTATTAGTTAAGAAATTAAGAAAATAGTTAAAGATGACGACTTATTTGTAGAAAACGATATTGCTACCAAGAAATAGTAATATCCTGTGAAGTATTTGATTAGACCAGATGGGCTAGATGTGAATCTAAATGGCTAACACTCGCGATCGATTGTGTACTCTACGGATAGTGTCGTATTCACAAAAGAAGTGATCTTGATTCCTTGCAGTATCTACAAGATTTGTTGGGAGTTTTTCAGATGCTTACTAGATGGTAGTTTACGAGACAGTATCCAGTGAGTATACCAGGAACTCTTCTCAGCTCAATGGAACTTTTGGAACCAATTGGTGTCATCAAATCTCTTCCATTGATGTAGATCTAGGATCTATGTAATGTTTTTGATTCCTTCTCCTTTTCTTACTTTATTATAACGATGACTTGATGGGTTTTTATGAAACCTTCTGAGGTTGTGGCCGTCTGGTACTTGAAACTTAAGGAATATAGGATGTTTTGAGAAAGTTGGTAAGTTGACTTACAACCCTTCGCCAAGGGAAGCTCCATACACGAAAGTGACGTATAAATGTGTTCCTATTGTCAAAATATGTTCGCTGTTAGTGACTGACGTTAAGTTAATCTACGGTAATTTCTTCTTTCTTCAATTAGCTTTCAACTGTTTATTTGACTTGAAAGTACAGTGAAAACACCATTAAAACTTCAACATATTTGCGGAAAGTATTTGTAATTATTCACTTAAAATCACGTCATTCTTTTTAGTTGACATATTCGTGGAACGGAAACAAAAGATTACGACGTGAAAACCGCATATTGCTTTTAATAAACGACATCGCGACACGTTGTCGACGCTGGCGCTTAGCGTCGTTTTTGAGACCACCCACAGTGTTTTCGGAAATGTCATTTTTACAAATTGCTAAATTTAAGTTTGTATTTTCATTCTGTTACAACGAAGTATGTTGAGTTACTAGAATCGTCGAGGAGATATGAAAAACATCACAGAGCATAAAATTAGGGTAATTTGGAATCATTTCCGGCTTTTTCTTCGTTTGTTATTCCTTCATTCACTATCAGCATATTTTTTGTTATGTACCAGAAGGCTGCGGTCTGCGAAATATTGAGAAAATCTTTATTTCAACAATAGAAAGAGGCTGGTCTAGATAATAATGTCCTCGTTCAGAATAACGAAGACTTCTTGGAGAAGACGCAATCTTCATACACGTTTCCGATTACTGCTAGTCTTGATGAGGTTCTAAGCACGCAGTTTGTTAGACCAGCTCGTAAAGTTGATTTAAATCTAATTTAGAATGAAATCAATAAACCTGATATTCCAGAGATCTTTGCGATATATATTAACATAGGAATAGAAAAATTTTTCGTTGGATGTTAATCAAAATCTGATCCAAAGCATCGTCGTTTCCTGGGTTTCAGATGAGGAAGTATCCGCTACTAAAGCCTTTAGATTTTGGAAATCGGAATGAACATTTTTGTTTAGTTTTAATGAAATTCTGAAGATTCCGCCACGTATCCAAAATTGACAGTCAGTTGAATCACAACCAGCACCAAGAAGTGGATGAACGAAGACACGAAAGGAATCATATAATGGGTTGAATTTTGGTAGAGTCTTCTCGAGTTTAGACAGCGGATACATTCTTCTTTTAGTTGCAAGTTGTTGAATTGTTCTGTTTAAAGTATATAGTATGAGGACATTTTGAGGAAAATTTTTCGTTGGATGTTAATCAAAATCTGATCCAAAGCATCGTCGTTTACTGGGTTTTAGATGAGGAAGTATCCGCTACTAAAGCCTTTAGATTTTGGAAATCGGAATGAACATTTTTGTTTAGTTTTAATGAAATTCTGAAGATTCCGCCACGTATCCAAAATTGACAGTCAGTTGAATCACAACCAGCACCAAGAAGTGGATGAACGAAGACACGAAAGGAATCATATAATGGAGTGAATTTTGGTAGAGTCTTCTCGAGTTTAGACAGCGGATACATTCTTCTTTTAGTTATAAAAGAGCATAAATAAGTTGTTGAATTGTTCTGTTTAAAGTATATAGTATGAGGACATTTTGAGGAAAATTTTCCGCTGTATGTTAATCAAAATCTGATCCAAAGCATCGTCGTTTCCTGGGTTTCAGATGAGGAAGTATCCGCTACTAAAGCCTTTGATTTTGGAAATCGGAATGAAAATTTTTGTTTAGTTTTAATGAAATTCTGAAGATTTCGCTACGTATCCAAGATTGACAGACAGTTCAATTACAACCAGCACCAAGAAGTGGACGAACGAAGAAACGAAAGGAATCATATAATGGGATGAATTTTGGTAGAGTCTTCTCGAGTTACAGCGGATACATTCTTCTTTTAGTTGCAAAAGAGCATAAATAAGTTGTTGAATTGTTCTGTTTAAAGTATATAGTATGAGGACATTTTGAGGAAAATTTTCCGCTGTATGTTAATCAAAATCTGATCCAAAGCATCGTCGTTTCCTGGGTTTTATATGAGGAAGTATCCGCTACTAAAGCCTTTGGTTTTGAAAATCGGATGGAAATTTTTGTTTAGCTTTAATAAAATTCTGAAGAGTCCGCCACGTATCCAAAATTGACAGTCAGTTGAATCACAACCAGCACCAAGAAGTAAAAGAACGAAGACATGAAAGGGACCATCTAATGGGGTGAATTTTGGTAGAGTCTTCTCGAGTTTAGACAGCGGATACATTCTTCTTTTAGTTGCAAAAGAGTATAAATAAGTTGTTGAATTGTTCTGTTTAAAGTATATAGTTTGAGGACATTTTGAGGAAAATTTTCCGCTGTATGTTAATCAAAATCAGATCCCAAGCATCGTCGTTTACTGGATTTTAGATGAGGAAGTATCCGCTACTAAAGCCTTTGATTTTGGAAATCGGAATGAAAATTTTTGTTTAGTTTTAATGAAATTCTGAAGATTTCGCTACGTATCCAAGATTGACAGACAGTTCAATTACAACCAGCACCAAGAAGTGGACGAACGAAGAAACGAAAGGAATCATATAATGGGATGAATTTTGGTAGAGTCTTCTCGAGTTTAGACAGCGGATACATTCTTCTTTTAGTTGTAAAAGAGCATAAATAAGTTGTTGAATTGTTCTGTTTAAAGTATATAGTATGAGGACATTTTGAGGAAAATTTTCCGCTGTATGTTAATCAAAATCAGATCCAAAGCATCGTCGTTTCCTGGGTTTTATATGAGGAAGTATCCGCTACTAAAGCCTTTGGTTTTGAAAATCGGATGGAAATTTTTGTTTAGCTTTAATAAAATTCTGAAGAGTCCGCCACGTATCCAAAATTGACAGTCAGTTTAATCACAACCAGCACCAAGAAGTAAAAGAATGAAGACATGAAAGTTACCATCTAATGGGGTGAATTTTGGTAGAGTCTTCTCGAGTTTAGACAGCGGATACATTCTTCTTTTAGTTGCAAAAGAGTATAAATAAGTTGTTGAATTGTTCTGTTTAAAGTATATAGTTTGAGGACATTTTGAGGAAAATTTTCCGCTGTATGTTAATCAAAATCAGATCCCAAGCATCGTCGTTTACTGGATTTTAGATGAGGAAGTATCCGCTACTAAAGCCTTTGATTTTGGAAATCGGAATAAAAGTTTTAGTTTTAATAAAATTCTGAAGATTACACCAAATATCCAAGATTGACACGAAAGGGACCATCTAATGGGGTGAATTTTGGTAGAGTTGTCTCGAGTAGAGACAGTAAATTAAATACATTCTTTTTATAATATAAATTTCACGATAACACACTGGTTAACGTTTGCAAAGCACTTAACATACAATCATCAATTATTATTTCAATCTTTTGAATCTCCTTTGACTTGCAGCCGATTGTATTTTTTACAATCTCACTCTACATGCTTCACGTTACTATTGATGATTCAAAGAACGTCTCGGAAGTCTTACAAAGCTTCTTCAGTTTATTGTTTACTTTTTAACTTCGTTACTAATTTTTTGAAAGTTTAAAGGAAATGAGCAATTAAATCAGCTGTTCCAAGCATATTCTTTGTATAGCAAATTTAGTTTAATTTATCTGGAAGAAATTTTGTTTATAGAAAATTAATTAAGCGGCTTAAATAATTTCCTTCGAGTACTTGATAGAAAATTATAAGACGTTGATTTAGGATTATATTAAAGTTATGAAAATTTATAAAGAAAATGGCAGAAGTTAGAAGTATGGCCAGCTTTAACTTCTTTAGTTTTGTGGCATCTCAAAATATTTCTGGAATTGTTAGTGATATTCATCGTGAACACACTATTTTTACATTGTCTTACGCGCGTTTCGATAACCAAGTTATCATCTTCAGTTTACCGAATTTACCTTCAGTCTCTGAAGATGATAAATTGGTTATTGAAACGCGCGTCAGACAGTGTAATCATGACTGTTGGGGTGGTGGTGGTGTAAACAGTGTATTCAGTATTCAGAATAGTACGTTTAGCAGACTTTCGTGGGCATCTGATGGATGAAATAAATAAAATCGAGTGGAGGCGATACTTATGAACCGCGGCTGTTAATTCAACGCATTTGGAAACAAAAACTGCTAATTTTATAACTGATTTTCACATACAAACTAGTTCTGAATCTGTATCACCAAAAGTCGGATTTTTTAGTGTCGGATTTTAAAAAGGATATCAGGAAAGGTTTGTGGTGGATCTATGGTGAAAATACGAAGAAATAAAACATTATATGTCCACTGATGATCATTATAATAATAATATTTACATTTTCAGTTTCGAAATCTGATGAAGACGATGGTCAATAGAAAAATAACTTATATAATAGATAATAATTATAATACAATTAACTATATACAAATGAAATTTAAATACATACCGATGTTTTTGGAATTATATCAAGTTTTTTCCAAATAAAATGAATCATTCTATCTTTTTCATAATAAATTTTGATAATTTGTTGTACCTCGAAAGAGAAAACTAGTTTCCTGTTGAATGGAGTGAGGAATATAAAGTTACATACAAAAAACATCTAAATCGTCCTTTTTGTCTATGTCGACATCTTTGATGGTTAACCCCTGACCGGTTTCAATCTTGTTGTATCTCTTCAGAGAATTCTGATACCTCTAATTTAGTATCCTCAATCTGAGTTATGTATCGGGAATTATGTTAAAACTAATATCAAAACGTCTCCTATACTGGCCAAAACTTTGATTTGATACATAGCCAAAATAAAAGTTACTAGAGTCACATACATTTTGTAGTAGACGTTGGGAGCCGCCTCTACTGACCAAGACTCATTTCGTGAGTTTAAAGGATGCAAGTAGTTAAAAAAGAAAATTCTTTGGATAATTTTAAAGTAAGATAAGGTAAATTTGTTATAGGAGGAAGGTTTTTTGGAGTTGTTCCTGATAAAGGAGTTGCTCCTCTGCAGGACGAACTCATAGTAATTAGTTTATGTTAAATAACGAACGCTTTGGTGTTTGATTGCCACAGTCCCATAACAATACTAATTGGCAAAGATTTCATTACACAAAATTGTTGTTTTCTTTTTATTATTTGTACTTGACATGAATCACCAAAGCACCGGGTATACTAACCTAAATAAATTAAGCTAAAGTAAGAGTTGTCAACATCTATACATTGACTGAACTTTTTGATGAAGACAAGTACATGTTTTGTAATATTCACAATAAATTTACTTCTGTTACTTCTAATAGATTCCAGAAAATTATTTTGAAAAATTATATACACATTAAATATAATACAATGGATTTGAAATAATTTTTAGTGGTATCGGTAAATCTAAACACAGATTTCGATTGATTATTATCAATATAATAGTTGAAAATAATCTTTAATACGTTTTTAATATGAAAATTAAATGTATCAATTCTAACCTCAGGGTCTAAGCGTGAAAATTTTGTTATTTTATTAAAATTCCAGGTTTTTCTTTTTCATATCAAAAGATTAACCGAAGACAAGTTGAATGCAATTCTTTTGGTACCCTTTCCTGATCCATACTCTTTCTTATTCAAATCTAATAAAAAAAAACACTACTACGGTGGAATTTCCAAAAAAATTTGATTGGAAAATGAATTGAAGAGATTCAAAAACACAACGTACTTTGATGTTTGTCTTTACTATGATTTTAAACTAACAGCAACGGGAAAATAAGAAAGCAATCTTACATCAGGGCTAATTATTCGCCAAAAAGGGTAGCAATGCCCCTATAACTTCGTTGTGGATTAAACTAGAACCGAATTTGAATATATTTCAAATTTTATAGACCGTCATCAAAACTCTGAGGCACTTCTAGTAGAAATTGAAGCTTCAAATTTTGAATACACTAAAATATTTTGCAATTCAATCCAGTTTTGTAGATGTGCCTCGAAATCTTACCTATAAGTTTGATATTTTCGTTTATTATTTCGATTGCTATATTAGTTTGACGACTGAAAGGCTTACTCATCGATTTACTGTCGATTTGAACGTTAATTTTAAAATATTTTGATACGTTTTAAGTACTTTAAAGTCCCGTTGCACTGATGGATATCGGTTCCGCAGTATTTACATCCGGTTAAGCTTACGTGGCATTTTCGTGAGTTATATCTAATTAATGTCGACTTTGGAAGGTACTAAACTGCAAGAATCCTCAATTTGTGAATACAATAGACTAAGAAGCGACCGGACTTATAAGAAATTGTGACAACAAAGCCTCCGAGAAAAACCCTTAGTGACAGGGAATGGGCTTTAAGAGAAACTGTAGCTGAAGCTCAAAAATTAATACCGGAAAAATTAAGGAGTTTAGGGTACTGGAAAGGAAAAAAGGTCTATCTACAAAAAGAAATGAGATGCCAACAAAAACAAAACCTACTCAAAGAAACTTCTGTCTCAAGTTATTACGAAACTAACTAATCTAACAACATGTGATCACTATAAGATGTTAGATTAGCTAATTTCTTGATAACTTGAGACAGAAGGTCCCTGAATAAATCAATCGACTTGGTACTTCATGGATCTCACAACTTTTTACAACAGAAGAACTGAAGAACTCATTTTGAACTCAAGTTGTCATTTTATAAGAACAGTTTCCCTTCAAGTGTTTGAAATATAACAAAAAAAGCATTTTCTCATTTTAAACTCAGTTTTGTTTACCATTCGTCATCCTAATTTCTAATTTTTTTTCTCAAAATGCTTCAATGTGTGCCAATTCTCAGCTAATACTTCTGGTAAAATTTTGACTTTGCTTCCCGTACTATAAGTCTCAATAAAATGCTCGGAAAGTGATTTTGAAAGTATATTAAAGTGAATAAATTTTAGTAAATTTACCGATACCGCAAATTGTTTAAATAAATAAGTAATACAAAATAACACAGTCAACATAATTTAAATATCCGCATAATTTACAACATCTAATTAAAAAAAAATCATTAAGTAGCTTGTATTTAAAGCTTCAATCTGTGAAAATTGGAAACTTTTTTTGACGTTTCTTTTGGTTCTTTCCATCGTGACAAAATAATGATAATGGTTCAGTTTTTATTTTGTTCAGAGCCTCATTTCTTGATACTGCAATCAAATCCATGTAACAAAAATATTCATAAAAGACTAATAGCAGTCTGTCAGGCCGTTCTATTCTATTTTTTCTGACTACACGGTATTCATTCCTAGATTTGTCATCAACCATGCTCAAACATAAGTCCGGGGAGAGTTAAGCGCTTGAATCCAACATGATGGCTGATTTTCTGAATGTACTTTTTATATCCCTTCGACGCCTTAAGTTTTTATGAAGAAGATATATCAGAGCAGCAGGGGTCTTCTCGTATTCTATTGATTTATTCACGTTCATTCGAAGTAATGAGTCCAATGAAGAACGGTAATTAAACCTCAATATGCTTTGCTCAACCAGGTGATTGACCAATCGTAACTTAGTTGGGAATTTGTCTTTAAAATTTCATCAATCGAATTCATGGTATTTAGTTTATTCGATTGTAAAAGAACAACCGTAAACCCCAATCGGAAAAAAGGACTCGAAGTCGCCAGATTTTGGGCGCTAAAAGCTCAGAGAACAGTCTTTCCACAAGAAGCCTTCCGGATCTGCCTTCAGCGATGGATTTTGTTTTGGGATAAGTATATTGCTTGGGCAGTACTTTTAAGTTTTGTTTTCCATCATCTTCGTCAAGAGTTACAAGACTTTAAAGCTTTAAATACAATAACTGGATACAAAATCGATTTATTTCCATTTAAAATATCTTAACTTTTTTTTTGATTTGGACTAGTTTTTATACACACAAATTTATACATTGAGATTGCGTTTAAAAAAAAAGTATTCGCTAATCAGTCAGTTCATCGCGCGAATCCTTTCACCTCACCTTAGTCAGTCTTAGGAACATAAGCCAGTCATTCGCGCATCGATAATTTTAAAATCTTTTACAGAGATGTCACACTTGCACAGTTTTTTTACTTTGGTTCGTTGGAGAAGTCACCGGTGGGTATTCGTAGCTAACTTTGGGAATTTCGGCACCTTGATGAACCCCCGGAGTGCCTATCACTGTTACTATTGGCTGTAGATCTGAAATAAGGAAATTTTTTATGGAAAACTAATCGTTTTCAAATGTCTCATATATATATTCAATATGGAATAAAAGTTTTAAAATAAAGCTGTGGGGACAAAACATCCGTACAATTTAAGACAGTTAAGCAAGTAAAAGACACTTTATAAGAATATTCCTATTCTTATAAAGTCCAAAAAGTCAGGATCACGCAGCAAAGCAAGAAATACCAAAAAAAAGTTTTGGTTAAAGCGCCTCACGCAAAACTGGGAGTCAGTTAGCGAATATTGAGCAGAAAATTCAAAATGGATAAGAAATGTGTAAGCAACTTTCTAAAGGAGCAAAATGTAAAAAAAATCGACACCCAAATATTCTGAGAAACAACTAATGAAACAAAAATCAAAATTTTTTGTTTTGGATATGAAATCCCACAAAAAGAAGCTCTGTCTGATAACTCAAGATAGATGTTATTTTAATTTATGACATTTTAGAGACATCTGTACAATTTTAGACAGTTCAGCAAGTATAAGACACTTTATAAGAATGGGAATATCCAAAAAGTCAGGATCAAAGCAAGAAATACCAAAAAAAAGTTTTGGTTGAAGCGCCTCACGCAAAACTGGGAGTCAGTTTGCGAAAATTGAACAGAAAATTCAAAATGGATAAGAAATATGTAAGCAACTTTCTAAAGGAACAAAATGTAGTGCGAAAATAAAAAAAATCGACACCCAAATATTCTGAGAAACAACTAATGAAACAAAAATCAAAATTTTTTGTTTTGGATATGAAATCCCACAAAAAGAAACTCTGTCTGATAACTCAAGATAGTTGTTATTTTAATTTATGACATTTTAGAGACATATGTACAATTTAAGACAGTTAAGCAAGTAAAAGAATGGGAATATCCAAAAAGTCGGGATCAAAGCAAGAAATACCAAAAAAAAGTTTTGGTTGAAGCGCCTCACGCAAAACTGGGAGTCAGTTGGCGAAAATTGGACAGAAAATTCAAAATGGATAAGAAATATGTAAGCGACTTTCCAAAGGAACAAAATGTAGTTCAAAATCAAAATTTAGAAGCGGAAAAGCTTCCTGAAGAAAATTTTTTTGTTTTGAATATGAAATCCCACAAAACGAAGCTCTGTCTGGTAGCTCAAGATAGTTGTTACTTTGATTTATGACATTTTAGAGACATCTGTAAAATTTACGTATATAATTAACTCACCTTTATAAAATGGAAAGTCTTCAACCAATTTTTTACTTCTAACGGAAGTCGATCCTGTGATGATGTTGTGCATCGCCATACCTCTTCTCCTTTTACTCCTGTAGACTATCAACACCAGCACAACACAAAATAGTACGACGCCCGTACATCCTCCCAGTACAATTTCCAAATAATGGTACCTATTTTTTGTTTTTTCACCGCGCACGGCACTGAACAACACCGACAGCAAAGGCGAATTCGTATCATCTTCGTCGGTGATATTAAGATCCGTTTCGTCTGTTGAAACTTTCTGCGCGCGTCCTGTATCCAAATCCATCATTTCAGATTTGATGTTCTCTACACCGGGAATACGTGACACCAATTCCACTTGGATATGATAAATCGTGTCGGGCCATAGAGAGAGGGTCACGCAGGTCGAATCGGTGAATAAATTTCCTTTCAAACCTCCTCCGTCCACTTCCCAAGTCACCAAATACACACCATGATTCGCTTTCGGTTCCCAAGCGATTTCACCGATAACCAGAACTTTCTGGTGGATAAGGGATATTTCTCTAAGGATCCAGGCTGTTTCTGGAGTTGTTCTGCTAGTGGTCGCTTTTATTTCTGTATTAATAGTTTTTTTCTTTTTCTTATTTTCGCGGACGTAAGCCTCATCGGGACTGTATATCGTCACTAATCCCTGGGGATCTACGACGAGAACTCTTAGCATAGCGTCTCCTCGATCCGAATTGACAGGCACTCGAGTCGTATGATCGAGTGTTTGTATAATTTGTCGCCACGGTCCGTTTTGGGCTTTCCTCATTACTACGTAAACTAGAGGAGTGGAGGCGTCTACTGAAGATGGTCGTGGCCATCTCGCAAGAGCTCCCGTTACTCTAATAACCCCTTCGCCTTTGGTGTGGATTACGGGTTCTGTTTGATGCGAACGAGCTGCCGCCATTGCGTGGAAACGACAAGCTTCTTGACAACCCGGAAACTGGAACAAAAAAAAATGTAATGAGCTTGGAAAATGAAGAAAAGTATATTCTTTTCTAACCAATATAAATACAACTTAATTTTAAGTATAATCGTGTTTATTTAGGCCAAAAACATGAAGTTTGACAGTTAACTTTCACGAATATATTCTTAGTTAATTAGGTATAATTGGGCACTTGTTTAGTGAATTTCTGATAAAATAATGATTAAATCAAGACGAATAACCACTGCATCCCCTGATATAGCTCTGGCTGTTTATAAAAGAGGTCAAGAAAAATTTTAGTACTGTCTATGACAGGAAGAATTTCGTGAAGATATCTTTCGAAATAGCTTTCATATGCTTTGTCGTAAGCTTTCAAATCAAGAAATAGTTTCCCCTCGGTTATATCTCTGCATCTATACGGTTTAAGCAGGGCCGGATTAAGATTTTTGAGGTCCGGGGCTAAAATAGTGACTTAAGGATTTCGAAAACCCCGAAAAATTCACAAAATAATATCAATACGTTAGATTTGTGGTATCAACACATCAAAAAATACAGAAGATTTCCAAATGATGGGGCCCTCTTGGACCTGGGGCCCGGGGCTATAGCCCCCCCAAGCCCCTAGCTTAATCCGGCCCTGGGTTTAAGTCATATAAAAATACATTTTTAGACGACGCCATCTGAAGGTTGTTCGTTCTGTATTCATTTACATACCGAAAGTTGCGTTTTGAGTGTTCCATGTAGTGAAAGTGACAGTTGACAGTTCCGTACTGCAAAACACTTTCGGAACGCTCTGGAGTAGACAACTTCAACTTCCTTAAATGTGACTTTAGCCACTTCAATGTTGACAGTTGACAGTTTCACTTCGTGACAGTCTTTCATTTTCATTTTTTGATACATTATACCATTACCTTTCTTCAAAAGTTTTGAAACGCTCAAAGTAAAACATAATTAATCATGTACGAATAAATTTGTAATTCGTTTAGAAACGAAATACAAGGAAAACTTTTCAATGAAGTTAAATCCGTATCTTCTCTGAATATACAATCTTACTTCAAAATCTGAGCAATTAATATACTTCAGATCTAATTGATCAAAAGATGTAAGCTTCATATTTTCATTTAGACATTTCTCAATAAGCGAATTAGTAACTTAACTTAGACAGATCCAATTTTACAACTTAACTATCAATATTTAAACTTCCCTATCGAATTTCCGTTCACACTCCACACATTCGAACGCCTTCCGCCAGTGCAGTACGAAAAAGGATACAATAAGGTTAAAGTTAAAGACCAGTTATTCTATTTGTGGTTCACAATATTCTTGTGAGTATAAGGACAACCTTTTTGTTACGTTTTTTTTTATCAACATCATTGTTATCCCATACACTTATTGTTTGTGTAATTTTCATCTTCAATTTCCATAGAAACAATATCTGGACTACCCTTCCTTCCTAGGGTACGAATGGTGTGACTCAATTTGATCGAATCTTCAAACTTCTGTTATATATTTACTCAATTTCACTTTCAGTACTTCTTTAAAAGATTGAAAATGTTGAATCTTCCTTCCATATTCATCTTTGAATCCGTTTGCCTAATTCGTAAGCGCGCTAGGAACGCGAAGTTCTCGGGTTAAATTCAAATTAAAAAAGGACTACAACTTTTGACAATGTAATTGAAAGTCAATTGTTGTTGTTTTTGACCAAGTACGAGGTAGGTAGCTCCAACACCTTCCCCCAAACACAAGACTCCAATAGATTTCTTATTAGTTGAGAACATATCGGCAAGTTGATGATGACTTGAAACGTGTTCCAGCTTGATTTGCTCATTAATGACTTTTTTCCGTATGAAGTGGAAGCGCACCTCTATGTGCTTAGTCCGGTGAAGAAACTATGGGTTCAAGATTATCAACAAGTAACGTTGGTAACCGAGACAGACTTGTTATTTAGTTCAGCAACCTAATCAGCCACACGACTTCCTTCGTGTTTTCACTTGCAGCCACATTTTAAGCTTCAGTTGTGCTCAATGCCACGATTGGTTGCTTGCGACTCATCCATGTAACGGTAGCTCCACCACCAGTAGTAACAAATCCAGATCTGCAGCGTCGGGTTTCAGAGTAGTTGGCATAATCGGTATCATTGAAGCCCTTTAACTCCAAGGTTACACCTCCACAGTACAACAGACCATAATGTGAAGTCCCCTTCAAGTATATAAAGATCCTTTTTAAGGCTTCCCAGTTCAGAGACCAGTTGCTTTGATCCTCCAGCTTCTCAATAGAAGCCTTAAAATCAAATGATTCTAACGTGCTCATGATCAAATAGTAACAGTTCAAAAAACAAACTTGATTAAGGCACGTCCATGTATTCAACTCCTACAGTTGGCGTAAATCTGGGCCCATAACCTCTTGGGTTAAATTCAAATTTAAAAGGATCAGACCTTTTGATTATGTAATTGATAAAACGTCAATGTCAAAAAAATAGTTACAGTTGAATCAATATTCAAACGGTAAGTCAATTGTTGTGATCTACGAGGTAGGTAGCTCCAGCAGAAGCACGACCTTTATCTACCTACTCCACTTCAGAAATAGTTAAGGGCTCGATATTTTACAATTGAAAAAAATGCACAATCATTTGTGGCTTTATTTAGTTATTTGTATGTTTGCTTCTCAGATTTTTAAAAACTTTTTGTTTTAGCGCTTAGAGTAATGAAAATATCCCTTAAGGGAGTTTTAATAGCATTACAGAGCTAATTAGCACACGTTTCTATAATACAATTTCTTATTGTTTAGCATATTTACTTGTTGTGCAGATTAGCAAAAAGTATTTATCAAAGAAACTACTATAAGTATTGAACAATGTTTATAACAATCCAAAGCATGTAAAAGCGTCTGACCTATTAGATTAACGTTTATAAAAGACGAAATATCAATCAATAATTGGAAGTTGAAAGTTTAATGTTCCATTAACGCATTTATAAACTTATAATGTTACGCTTCTGGCATACACAGAGATCATTCAAGGATTATATAGCCTTCAGCAAATAAGATCCATTGCATGCATATATAGGAGAACAAGTCTTCCGCAGACAAATCTACTCTTCTAGGACTGTTCCCTACAGATACGAGAAATCTATTCAAAGAACAATTAAACTATAGACAATTGTTTCGTTGAAGAAATACCGAATTTTCGATTACGAATATTCCAAAATTTTATATAATATAAAAGAAGGTCCACAAAATACAGAAAAAATCGACTTTTTTGTGTATTGTTTTTATGCTCATCGATAATTCTAATAGAAATCAAATCATTTCTTATTTTTATTGATAAAAAACGATTCTCCAATCTTTATAACAACTCAAACGCAAATAAAACCAAAATTATATAACTCTAATAATAACAAAGATTTCAAAAAGGATTTTCAAAGCTAAAATAAACATTTTTCGGTTCCTTTAAGGGAAGAGGGAAATTTTTTCAAACTCTAACCTAAAATTATTACGAACAGTCTGAACAAACTGAATTTTATCATTTCTGACAAGACCTGCGCATTCTTTGTGAACATAGATGAAGCAAACTGTATACAGCCCCGCATCTTTTTGTTCATCTTCATCACAAAGTTTGTAGTACCAACAGTCATCTCTATTTGGTTGCTTTTTCATTTTTTCCTTGTACAAAACGTCTCTTTCAACCAACAATGCTTTCTATTGATGCCCTTTTTTCTATTTATTCTCTTCACTTGATGTTATACTTCATTTACTACTTTTTCTTTGCTACTTTCGATACTAATCGAATAGTCAATAAGGATAAATAGAAAAAGTCCTTAACCTCAAATTTATCGTGAGTAGTGTAATAAATGTTTTGTTGATTTGTTATGATGGACTTTTCCATTATTAAAATGAAATATAACGATCTTGTAATCGATTTTCCAGTTATCGATTCAATCGATTTGTCAAATGAAATCAAGTACTAATTTAATTGTGATTGGTCCAGCTGTGGATGTATAATTTACTCAACATTGACCATTTGGTCTTCTTTTTTGTACAAAATCAAATTTGAACCTGATTATTTATTTTCATTTTAATATTTGTTTATGTTGAATGAAGAATCCGATTAGGTTTTTGAAATGCTATGAATGTAAGTGCAATAATTTATTTTAGATCACTCTGAGGTTAATACACATCCTTATTTGAAAATTGAAATTTTTGGTAGAGAAATACTGGGCGTGTTGGATTCGGGAGCTTCAAAAACTATTAACGATAGTGTAGATTTGAAGTTTTCTTTATATTTCATCGATATTTTTTGTTGGTTTTATATTCCTTTTTTGAAATATTTATTTTATTACATTGAAGAGCAGTTTTCTTCTCTTAAAGTAGGTCTATCTTTCCTTCCCATCTTCTGGTTTATAGAAGATTGGGCCAAAAACCAAATGGAAGTAAAATAGTTTTAGTGAACCACACAAGTCTTAACTGTAACAACAGACAGTCGTGAAAATGAATTATTATGAACGTACCAGCAATTCTATCGACAAGTTAACTTCGTCCACTACAAATCACGTACTGGCCTATAATTAAAACGATGGAATAAAATCAAAATGATTCAAATATGTACAGATCTCATCATACGACAATTCCTCATTATAGACATCGAGTGTGAATGCTCTATTATACGCAAAGCTTATACAATGTACGTATTATATTTCTGTTAAATTTACCTGTAACGAATTTTCAACGTGGGTACTTACAACATTCCGATTCAAATTAAATATTCGGAGTGACTAAGCGACTTATTCGGATGTATACATAAACAAGCTCGGTCCGAAATATAAACAGATATTTTATTTTTTTAACGACCGAATCATACAACTAAATAAACTTGATTTTGAACGGTTTGTTGTATTTTGATTAAATATATTCACGTAGAAATATTCTGGAATTTAGACGTTGCTCTTAAAATATAACGGTCTAGCTTCCATCGCATATTGGAATCACTGCAAACGAATCTGCAGATAACCATGGCTAAGAAGTTTCCAAGAATCCTCCTGAAATCCCAATTCAGAATGATCTGAAGACTAACCTCTAAAACCTCATCCAAAAATCTTGGCGCGATATTAAATAACATCCACCCATCTATTTCACACCAGCCTCGTAAATTTTTTAAGTAGGAGACACAAAACTCTCTATTCGAACCACGTTTCTAGTGAATACTTCTATTACACACCCTCAATTTGATATGAAAACTAACCTCAAAGGGACACTTAACTGCCCGACAGAAATCAAGAAAGTTCTGGAGTTATCAAGCTCCTCCAAAACTGTTTCAAAAAAAAAGGAGGCATTAAACTTTATCGCAAATACTTACACATATTTCTTTTTCCTCGCACATAGCCCCCCAAACTTGGAAGTTCGATTGTAGCAATTCGCAGTTTTCCCAGCACTGAAACAAAACATTGAAGACTTAAAATATTTGAAAATTGTTTATAGCTTGAAAAAGTTTAATAATATTTCGAGCTTTTTTAATTCAATTGCCAGTAACAAAAAACAAAGTGAAAAGTGTCTCTAACAAGTTTTTTCTTATTTCAATAAGTTATAGCTGGACAAAAAACGATAGACTGTCATTCTGTAAATATTTGCCTAAACCTGAAGGTCGAGTTAGGTTAGATTAGGCTCGTTCCAAGTGTAATTTCAAACTCTCTGGGTTAAATCAAGCAATTATATGCCAATGATGCGATTTTCTCGTAAATAAAACAAAAGTAATTCTAATAATTGAAAAAGCTGATTAATCCACGTATCTTCACAAGTTTTTCGGCATCACTATTGGCTGTTGAACACACAGTTCTTCGCACTGTAAGTTCGCCAATCCTGAAGGAAACCAGAGTGTTTACAGTCCAGAGTATTTATAGTTACAGAAAAAGTATACAAGATACGTTTGGTAAGAACTAAAAAAAATCATAGGAAGGCTTTGAATTTGAACAAGACTAGAAGCAGTAGCTTCAGAAGTAGCATCTAAGCTGAAGTCTCCTAAATACTCACAAGAACTGTCTTGAGAAATCACAATGATCCAGCTTATTGTCTAGTAATGTTTCATTCAAGAATTGTAAATCTTCCGAGTCCATTACCCACAGAATCTGCGATATAAACATCAAGTGTCGGTTGGAAATTGAAGTTCGCAGCTTCAAAAGCTTCCCGAAGACCACCAAGAAGTGCAGTCACCGTTCTACAAGATTACATAACAAGAACAGAGCACAGCCTGTAAAGACTACCCTTTACCAAAGCCAAATTACAGCTCAATGGTTAACAGCGGAAATATGAAGCTACGACATCTCCAAAACCTGAATCTAATCTTATGGAATTTAGCTCGAATGGAATAAAATACAAGGCATTAAAGTTGAAATTTATTTTTCCGCAGAAATCCTTGCATATTTTTTAATTATAGCTCAAGCCTACAGACTTTTCGTTGTTAAAGATATTTGAATTGTTCTTGGTCACTTTTTTTGTTATTTGATCCATTGGCGTCAACAGAGGATTGATATTTCTTCACAGAAACTTCATCGCATGTAATTCAAGTAACAAAATACACGGCTGTAAATGTTTTTCGTGTAAGAAATTGGTCATTTCAAAAAATTCCAACAAGATTTTGTAAGAAGACATCTTGAAATGAAAACAAGATCTTGAAAGATGATACCGTAGAACTAGCATGGAAAAGATTAAGTACTAATATAAGGACAGCTGCAGAAGAGACATTAGGCAAACGAAAGATGAACCTAAACGGAAAGCCCAACACGAAACCATGGTTCACACACGAAATCAAATCACTTGCGGAAGAAAAAAGAAAATCGTATCTTCAATATAGAAGTCAAACAATTACATATGCTGATTAGAAAGTCGTGAGGAATAGGACAAATATGGAAATACAAACGATTAAGAGACAATTCTGGGATAAATACTCATCAGACATGGAAATTGACTTATATGGGGGACAAAAAAAGATCTGGAATATGATAAGGAACATCAAAAGACAGGAAAGGTATTTCCATGAACTCTACGGTGATACAATAACAAGCCAACCCACAGAACAGAAACAAGAAAATATATCTGGGGAAGGAGAAGACATCCAACAACAACTGATATCAAAAGAGAAAAATTGAAGCAACAATGCGCAAGATGAAAAACAGGAAATCACCAGGGCTGGATAACATTAATAACGAGCTTCTTAAATATGGTGACAATGAATTAATAGACCAAATGCATGTCATGTTAAACAAGATATACGACCAGAGAAAAGTACCAGAGGAATGGAAAATAAGAATGACGATCCCCGTCTTTAAAAAAGGGGAAAAGAAAGATCCAAATAATTATAGAGGGATCAGCCTCCTAAGCACGACTTCAAAATTACTAACAAAAATTATTGCAGAAGAAATCTCAAGTAGCGGCATGAGCGAAGACTTTAGGGGATTTAGACAAAATAGATCAACCATAGACGCTATATTCATCTTAAGACAGATTGCCGAAAAGGCCATAGAGTACAATAAAACCGCGTTTATGTGCTTCATAGACTTAACAAAAGCATTTGACAGAGTGAGATTACATGACACCATTGAGCTACTAAAAGAACGAGGCGTAAACCAAAGGACAACAGACATCATTCGGGACATGAACAACGGAAATATCATATACGTAAGAGCAAACAACGAACTCTCCAGTAAAATGCCAGTATCAACAGGGATCAGACAAGGAGATAGTCTCAGCCGAATACTCTTCAACATTATAATGGACGAAATCATAAAAGAAGTCAAAACGGCAGGCAGAGGATACAGAATGGGAAAATATGAGTTTAAGATAGTTTGCTACGCTGATGACGCGGTTGTGATATCCGAAGATGAGGATAATCTGCAAAAACTGCTACACAGATTTGAAACAGTTGCAGGAAAATTCAATATGATCATATCGACACAAAAGACACAATCCTTGACAATAGCGAGAGAACCAAGAAGATGCAAACTGGCAATTTATAATAAAAGTGTAGAGCAGGTTATGTCTTTTAAATATTTAGGGGTTAATATCACGAGCAATAGGAACTTGAAACAAGAAGTCAAAACGCAAACAACAGCAGCATCTAGGATATCAGGATTCCTTCGCACCGTGATATGGAGGAATAAATTTTTAAGTATCGAAAGCAAAACACGGATATATAAAACTTGTGTCAGACCAGTAATGACATACGCCATAGAAACGAGGGTGGAGACTGCAACTACTAAGCGGATTCTTAGAACGACCGAGATGAAGACATTACGCTCAATCACAGGGAAAACACTAAGAGACAGAATAAGGAGCAATGAAATCAGAAGAATGTGTGACGTTCCGGATATAGTGAGATGGGCCAGAACTAGAAGAAGAGCATGGAGAGATCATGTCAATAGAATGGACGACGATCGACTGGCGAAAATCGCAAAGGAAGAGAGACCCAATACTAGTAGACCGCCTGGAAGACCACCAAAGCGCTGGTATGAGAGCTGGTCCTCCGAGTCACAACTTAGGCTGCCTCTTTGAAAACACAAGACATAGTCTTAAAATAAGAAGAAGAAGAAGAAGAAGAAGACATCTTGAAATTTGAAAACTGTCGTTTAATACATAAATATTTGTTTTATGGTGTCCTGTATCTGTTACATCGATAGTTACGGCGTGAGTCGTCTAATTAATGTCTCTGACTCCAAGGAGATCTTAAATTATTTATTTTATTTCAATTTTACAACAAAGGAAAAGTAGTAATATATTTTTCATGTAATAGAAGCGCAGAAATTTAATTTAAGAAGCACTAGCACGTGTAAGATACATAGGTAGTGTTTAAATTTTTTTCAATATCAGTAATCATAGGTTAAGCGTACAAGTCGAGGCTAATACAGGTTCGTAATGAGTAGAATTCGATAGCAACTTATTTCACTTTAATGTCATACAGTAGTTTTTATTATTATTTTTATCATTCTAACAATAAACGACTGTAATTTTGGGAATATCAAATATAAAAATATTCCGTTTAACTGTCGTTTTGATCAAAAGAACTAATCGACTTATGCAGATGGCATGAATTGTTTGAAGAAACTTATTTAACAATTTTTTGATAAATTTTATTTCAGTTTATGAACATACTAAATATGTACAAAAGTTGATGTGTACGAGGTTTGACTAAAAAATAAGTACCAACAAGGAATGTTTTTACTCATTGATTCAACCTTACCAAAATGTAACGTGACTTTATAGGTAGAGAATTTTCATGATACTGAACAAAAAATTATAATTTTGAATATATATACGCGTCGCTCAGATAACAATTTTGACAAAAAATTGTCGTCTATTTGTTTCTATTCGTTTTTGAGGATTTTCCAAAGATATGAAGTGGAAGTCTTGTCCAATTTGTGCCACATTAACTCAATCGTTACTTTCAGTACATTCCTCCCTTCCAATTATTTCAAATATCCTTTGCATGCTGGAAGATGAATTTTTTGTGGATCATGCGCTTGCCAGAATGAATTAGATTTTCCTGCAATATTGGTTATAGCTTTATCTTCAAAACCCCTTCAACCATCACCAAGACT
The DNA here is from genome assembly GCF_026230105.1 of Diorhabda sublineata. Classification (NCBI taxonomy): domain Eukaryota; kingdom Metazoa; phylum Arthropoda; class Insecta; order Coleoptera; family Chrysomelidae; genus Diorhabda; species Diorhabda sublineata. The sequence goes on from NC_079479.1 coordinate 3,360,248, forward strand.
CCACTGTGTTTTATAATCAGGGTTATACGTGGATCAAGCATCCATTCTTCCTTTGACCTGCGCACACTCACTGCTCTCTTAGACCCACAAACTAAACCTTGGACTCATCATTCCATAAAACTTACTCACAAATCTCATGCGTCCAATTTTCATGTTCTTTAGCTTCTTTATTTATATTTATTTATCTTTAGAGAGGTTTGTTCCCTGTTATCCTTCCAAAAAAGACCAGCTTCTCTTAATCTCCTGTTTACTGTACTCGAAAGCAGAACGCTGAATTTATTGGACTGAGCTGTTTTTGTCCCTGGTCCAGAGAGTTGTGGATCACGTTTACTTATCAATACAATACGTACGAATCCTGATGATGCTGGAAGATACTTTTTCTGTAGATCAGGCGCTTGCCAGAATGTACTAGATTTTCCTACAATCTTTCTTCAAAATACCTTCAATTTATACCAGGTCTCTAATCACCATTGACTGTGACTCTTCCAAAAATAAAAGCTTCACTCAATCTTCTTTTTATTTTATATGTACTCAAAGTCAGATTACTGCATTCATTGGTCTGAGCTGCTTCTTTCTCTGGTTCCAAGAGTTGTGTGTCACGTTTACTTATCAATATAATACGTTCATCTTCAGTGGTTGCGGTTTTTCGAGGCTGCCCTGAACATTTTTTATCGCCAAAACTTCTGGTAGATGCATATGCCTATGAAGACATGCCATTATGAATGAGCCTCAGCCGATAGTTCCTTGGTTTTATCTAATTTATACTAGTATATAATAACTAGTATACGAACTTCAAAAAAAGATGTCTTGCTGCAAAAAGTATGAATCACAGCACGTTCTTGCGTCTCACAGGATTAACTGGGACTAAACTATAATCATAAACGCCAAAGAAATAATTCACAATTAAAAAATAATAAACATGCGCTTGAAAATATAGAAGAAAAAATTGTTAAAGTGTATCATTTTGAAATTTGATGAATGGATGAATTCTTCAATCGAATATAAAATACTGTTGTTCCGGATCTGTATTTTGGCGAACACAAAGTTATATTGTCAGACCATTAGCCAGTCTTTCATTGTGGTTTCAGTAAAAAGTAAACAACAAACATGGAACTAATTTTTTTCTTTCCTAAATAAGTATCATTAAAAAACAGAAGTAGACAATGGGTTTTGAAAATAATTGTTAGATGTTTATAAAACAATTTGGAATTCCGTTTTTTGAACAATTAAGTATAATGGAAGTTATGGTTCACAAAAAATTCATTCTGTGTGCTACAAAGTTGTATAATTTGAAAATATTCGGGTTTAGAATGCGTGAAATAATGTAGAACTGAAAAGAAACATTATTATCTTACAAAAGATTCATGTGAAATATTGTGTGAATGAAATATTTATTTTTCTCAACAATTATCAATTTCTACAATACATCGAGAAACTACGAGTACTTTTAATAGTTATAAACGCCTCTTTCCGCCATATTTTTTCATTCTAATACAAACCAAAACATTTTTTTCATATTACAAACCACCAAACGTCGTCATAATTCGAAATTGATGTCTAATTACATTACCAGACTGTATATCATTTACCATATGTTCAGGGTGAATAACATTGCAATATACAATCGAATAAAAGCAATAAATGAAACGTACTTCCTGTTTGTCACA